>NW_022279872.1:0-80726 GCF_009193385.2 Nasonia vitripennis
AATCTACGCAGTGGATCGATGTAATCCTTGCACCGTTGTACTCAAACAGCTCAATTTGCTTTAGATTATCCGTACGTTTAGCATAGGTTTGATATTAGTAAACAAACAATACCTTGTTATTGACTCCTAATAATCCTTGCATAGTTGTACTCAACATCTCGAGTTGCGTTAGATTACCGTACGTTTAGCACAGGGTTGATATTAGCAAACAAAGAAACCAATTTATTTTGACTCAATTTATAATAAAAAACGTGAATATCTCCGAATCTACGCAGTGCATCGATCCGATCCTTGCACCGTTGTACTCAACAGCCAATTGCTTTAGATTACCGTACGTTTATCATAGTTTTGATACCAGTAAATATAGATCACCTTTGATATTGACAAAATTCATAATAAAACCTGAATTTTTCTTGAATAAACGAGGTGCATCGATCTAATCCTTGCATAGTTGTACTCAACATCTCGAGTTGCGTTAGATTACCGTACGTTTATCATAGTATTGATACCAGTAAACAAAGAAACCAAATATAATTTGACTCAATTTATAATAAAACGTGAATTTCTCCGAATCTACGCAGTGGATCGATGTAATCCTTGCACCGTTGTACTCAACAGCTCAATTTGCTTTAGATTATCCGTAGTTTAGCATAGGTTTGATATTAGTAAACAAACAATACTTGTTATTGACTCCTTAATAATCCTTGCATAGTTGTACTCAACATTCGATTGCGTTAGATATACGTTTAGATAGGGTGATATAGAAACAAAGAAACCAATTATTTAGACTCAATTTATAAAAAAATGTAATCGAATCTACGCAGTGCCTATCCGATCCTTGCCGTTGTACTCAACGCTCAATTGCTTTTGATTATCCGTACGTTTAGCATAGGGTTGATATTAGAAACAAAGAAACCATATATTTGACTCAATTTAAATAAACGTGGATTTCTCATAATCTACGCAGTGGATGATCTGATCTTGCACCGTTGTACTCAACAGTTCAATTGCTTTAAATTACCGTACGTTTAGTATAGGTTTGATATTAGTAAACAAATAATACCTTGATATTGACTCAATTCATAATAAAACGTGAATTTCTCCAAATCTACGCAGTCGATCGAACTGATCCCTGCACCGTTGTACTCAACAGCTCAATTTGCTTTAGATTACCGTACGTTTATCATAGTATTGTTACCAGTAAACAAAGAAACCAATATAATTTGACTCAATCTATAATAAAACGTGGATTTCTCATAATCTACGCAGTGATCGATCAGATCCTGCACGTTGTACTCAACAGCTCAATTGCTTTAGATTACCGTACGTTTAGCATAGTTTGATACCAGTAAAAAATAATACCTTTGATATTGATCAATTCATAATAAACGTGAATATCCATAATTACGCAGTGGATCGATCTAATCCTTGCACCGTTGTACTCAACAGCTCAATTTGCTTTAGATTATCCGTACGTTTAGCATAGTTGATATAGTAAACAAACAATACTTGTTATTGACTCCTTAATAATCCTTGCATAGTTGTACTCAACATCTCGAGTTGCGTTAGATTACCGTACGTTTATCATAGTATTGATACCAGTAAACAAGAAACTAATTATTGTGACTCAATTTATAATAAAACGTGAATTTCTCATAATCTACGCAGTGGATCGATCTAATCCTTGCACCGTTGTACTCAACAGTCAATTTGCTTTAGATTATCCGTACGTTTAGATAGGTTTGATATTAGTAAACAAATAATACCTTGTTATTGACTCAATTCATAATAAAACGTGAATTTCTCATAATCTACGCAGTCGATCGAACTGATCCTGCACCGTTGTACTCAACAGCTCAATTTGCTTTAGATTACCGTACGTTTATCATAGTATTGTTACCAGTAAACAAAGAAACCAATATAATTTGACTCAATTATAATAAAACGTGGATTTCTCATAATCTACGCAGTGGATCGATCAGATCCTGCACCGTTGTACTCAACAGCTCAATTGCTTTAGATTACCGTACGTTTAGCATAGTCTTGATACCAGTAAACAAATAATACCTTTGATATTGACTCAATTCATAATAAAACGTGAATTACTCATAATCTACGCAGTGGATCGATCTAATCCTTGCACCGTTGTACTCAACAGCTCAATTTGCTTTAGATTATCCGTACGTTTAGCATAGGTTTGATATTAGTAAACAAACAATACCTTGTTATTGACTCCTTAATAATCCTTGCATAGTTGTACTCAACATCTCGAGTTGCGTTAGATACCGTACGTTTAGCATAGGGTTGATATTAGCAAACAAAGAAACCAATTTATTTGACTCAATTTATAATAAAATGTGAATATCTCCGAATCTACGCAGTGCCTCTATCCGATCCTTGCACCGTTGTACTCAACAGCTCAATTGCTTTAGATTACCGTACGTTTAGCATAGGGTTGATATTAGCAAACAAAGAAACCATATAATTTGACTCAATTTATAATAAAACGTGGATTTCTCATAATCTACGCAGTGGATCGATCTGATCCTTGCACCGTTGTACTCAACAGTTCAATTGCTTTAAATTACCGTACGTTTATCATAGTCTTGAGACCAGTAAACAAAGAAACCAATATAATTTGACTCAATTTATAATAAAACGTGAATTTCTCCGAATCTACGCAGTGGATCGATCAGATCCCTGCACCGTTGTACTCAACAGCTCAATTGCTTTAGATTACCGTACGTTTAGCATAGTCTTGATACCAGTAAACAAATAATACCTTTGATATTGACTCAATTCATAATAAAACGTGAATACTCATAATCTACGCAGTGGATCGCTCTAATCCTTGCACCGTTGTACTCAACAGCTCAATTTGCTTTAGATTATCCGTACGTTTAGCATAGGTTTGATATTAGTAAACAAACAATACCTTGTTATTGATCCTTAATAATCCTTGCATAGTTGTACTCAACATCTCGAGTTGCGTTAGATTACCGTACGTTTATCATAGTATTGATACCAGTAAACCAAGAAACTAATTTATTGTGACTCAATTTATAATAAAACGTGAATTTCTCATAATCTACGCAGTGGATCGATCTAATCCTTGCACCGTTGTACTCAACAGCTCAATTTGCTTTAGATTATCCGTACGTTTAGCATAGGTTTGATATTAGTAAACAAATAATACCTTGTTATTGACTCAATTCATAATAAAACGTGAATTTCTCAGAATCTACGCAGTGGATCGATCTAATCCTTGCACCGTTGTACTCAACAGCTCAATTTGCTTTAGATTATCCGTACGTTTAGCATAGGTTTATATAGTAAACAATAATACCTTGTTTGACTCAATTCATAATAAAACGTGAATTTCTCATAATCTACGCAGTCGATCGAACTGATCCCTGCACCGTTGTACTCAACAGCTCAATTTGCTTTATTTTACCGTACGTTTATCATAGTATTGTTACCAGTAAACAAAGAAACCAATATAATTTGACTCAATCTATAATAAAACGTGGATTTCTCATAATCTACGCAGTCGATCGACTGATCCCTGCACCGTTGTACTCAACAGTTCAATTGCTTTAGATTACCGTACGTTTATCATAGTCTTGATACCAGTAAACAATAATACCTTTGATATTGACTCAATTCATAATAAAACGTGAATTACTCATAATCTACGCAGTGGATCGATCTAATCCTTGCACCGTTGTACTCAACAGCTCAATTTGCTTTAGATTATCCGTACGTTTAGCATAGGTTTGATATTAGTAAACAAACAATACCTTGTTATTGACTCCTTAATAATCCTTGCATAGTTGTACTCAACATCTCGAGTTGCGTTAGATTACCGTACGTTTAGCATAGGGTTGATATTAGCAAACAAAGAAACCAATTTATTTTGACTCAATTTATAATAAAATGTGAATATCTCCGAATCTACGCAGTGCCTCTATCCGATCCTTGCACCGTTGTACTCAACAGCTCAATTGCTTTAGATTACCGTACGTTTAGCATAGGGTTGATATTAGCAAACAAAGAAACCAATATAATTGACTCAATTTATAATAAAACGTGGATTTCTCATAATCTACGCAGTGGATCGATCTGATCCTTGCACCGTTGTACTCAACAGTTCAATTGCTTTAAATTACCGTACGTTTATCATAGTCTTGAGACCAGTAAACAAAGAAACCAATATAATTTGACTCAATTTATAATAAAACGTGAATTTCTCCGAATCTACGCAGTGGATCGATCAGATCCCTGCACCGTTGTACTCAACAGCTCAATTGCTTTAGATTACCGTACGTTTAGCATAGTCTTGATACCAGTAAACAAATAATACCTTTGATATTGACTCAATTCATAATAAAACGTGAATTACTCATAATCTACACAGTGGATCGCTCTAATCCTTGCACCGTTGTACTCAACAGCTCAATTTGCTTTAGATTATCCGTACGTTTAGCATAGGTTTGATATTAGTAAACAAACAATACCTTGTTATTGACTCCTTAATAATCCTTGCATAGTTGTACTCAACATCTCGAGTTGCGTTAGATTACCGTACGTTTATCATAGTATTGATACCAGTAAACCAAGAAACTAATTTATTGTGACTCAATTTATAATAAAACGTGAATTTCTCATAATCTACGCAGTGGATCGATCTAATCCTTGCACCGTTGTACTCAACAGCTCAATTTGCTTTAGATTATCCGTACGTTTAGCATAGGTTTGATATAGTAAACAAATAATACCTTGTTATTGACTCAATTCATAATAAAACGTGAATTTCTCAGAATCTACGCAGTGGATCGATCTAATCCTTGCACCGTTGTACTCAACAGCTCAATTTGCTTTAGATTATCCGTACGTTTAGCATAGGTTTGATATTAGTAAACAAATAATACCTTGTTATTGACTCAATTCATAATAAAACGTGAATTTCTCAGAATCTACGCAGTGGATCGATCTAATCCTTGCACCGTTGTACTCAACAGCTCAATTTGCTTTAGATTATCCGTACGTTTAGCATAGGTTTGATATTAGTAAACAAACAATACCTTGTTATTGACTCCTTAATAATCCTTGCATAGTTGTACTCAACATCTCGAGTTGCGTTAGATTACCGTACGTTTAGCATAGGGTTGATATTAGCAAACAAAGAAACCAATTTATTTTGACTCAATTTATAATAAAATGTGAATATCTCCGAATCTACGCAGTGCCTCTATCCGATCCTTGCACCGTTGTACTCAACAGCTCAATTGCTTTAGATTACCGTACGTTTAGCATAGGGTTGATATTAGCAAACAAAGAAACCAATATAATTTGACTCAATTTATAATAAAACGTGGATTTCTCATAATCTACGCAGTGGATCGATCTGATCCTTGCACCGTTGTACTCAACAGTTCAATTGCTTTAAATTACCGTACGTTTATCATAGTCTTGAGACCAGTAAACAAAGAAACCAATATAATTTGACTCAATTTATAATAAAACGTGAATTTCTCCGAATCTACGCAGTGGATCGATCAGATCCCTGCACCGTTGTACTCAACAGCTCAATTGCTTTAGATTACCGTACGTTTAGCATAGTCTTGATACCAGTAAACAAATAATACCTTTGATATTGACTCAATTCATAATAAAACGTGAATTACTCATAATCTACGCAGTGGATCGCTCTAATCCTTGCACCGTTGTACTCAACAGCTCAATTTGCTTTAGATTATCCGTACGTTTAGCATAGGTTTGATATTAGTAAACAAACAATACCTTGTTATTGACTCCTTAATAATCCTTGCATAGTTGTACTCAACATCTCGAGTTGCGTTAGATTACCGTACGTTTATCATAGTATTGATACCAGTAAACCAAGAAACTAATTTATTGTGACTCAATTTATAATAAAACGTGAATTTCTCATAATCTACGCAGTGGATCGATCTAATCCTTGCACCGTTGTACTCAACAGCTCAATTTGCTTTAGATTATCCGTACGTTTAGCATAGGTTTGATATTAGTAAACAAATAATACCTTGTTATTGACTCAATTCATAATAAAACGTGAATTTCTCATAATCTACGCAGTCGATCGAACTGATCCCTGCACCGTTGTACTCAACAGCTCAATTTGCTTTAGATTACCGTACGTTTATCATAGTATTGTTACCAGTAAACAAAGAAACCAATATAATTTGACTCAATCTATAATAAAACGTGGATTTCTCATAATCTACGCAGTGGATCGATCAGATCCCTGCACCGTTGTACTCAACAGCTCAATTGCTTTAGATTACCGTACGTTTAGCATAGTCTTGATACCAGTAAACAAATAATACCTTTGATATTGACTCAATTCATAATAAAACGTGAATTACTCATAATCTACGCAGTGGATCGATCTAATCCTTGCACCGTTGTACTCAACAGCTCAATTTGCTTTAGATTATCCGTACGTTTAGCATAGGTTTGATATTAGTAAACAAACAATACCTTGTTATTGACTCCTTAATAATCCTTGCATAGTTGTACTCAACATCTCGAGTTGCGTTAGATTACCGTACGTTTAGCATAGGGTTGATATTAGCAAACAAAGAAACCAATTTATTTTGACTCAATTTATAATAAAATGTGAATATCTCCGAATCTACGCAGTGCCTCTATCCGATCCTTGCACCGTTGTACTCAACAGCTCAATTGCTTTAGATTACCGTACGTTTAGCATAGGGTTGATATTAGCAAACAAAGAAACCAATATAATTTGACTCAATTTATAATAAAACGTGGATTTCTCATAATCTACGCAGTGGATCGATCTGATCCTTGCACCGTTGTACTCAACAGTTCAATTGCTTTAAATTACCGTACGTTTATCATAGTCTTGAGACCAGTAAACAAAGAAACCAATATAATTTGACTCAATTTATAATAAAACGTGAATTTCTCCGAATCTACGCAGTGGATCGATCAGATCCCTGCACCGTTGTACTCAACAGCTCAATTGCTTTAGATTACCGTACGTTTAGCATAGTCTTGATACCAGTAAACAAATAATACCTTTGATATTGACTCAATTCATAATAAAACGTGAATTACTCATAATCTACGCAGTGGATCGCTCTAATCCTTGCACCGTTGTACTCAACAGCTCAATTTGCTTTAGATTATCCGTACGTTTAGCATAGGTTTGATATTAGTAAACAAACAATACCTTGTTATTGACTCCTTAATAATCCTTGCATAGTTGTACTCAACATCTCGAGTTGCGTTAGATTACCGTACGTTTATCATAGTATTGATACCAGTAAACCAAGAAACTAATTTATTGTGACTCAATTTATAATAAAACGTGAATTTCTCATAATCTACGCAGTGGATCGATCTAATCCTTGCACCGTTGTACTCAACAGCTCAATTTGCTTTAGATTATCCGTACGTTTAGCATAGGTTTGATATTAGTAAACAAATAATACCTTGTTATTGACTCAATTCATAATAAAACGTGAATTTCTCAGAATTTACGCAGTGGATCGATCTAATCCTTGCACCGTTGTACTCAACAGCTCAATTTGCTTTAGATTATCCGTACGTTTAGCATAGGTTTGATATTAGTAAACAAATAATACCTTGTTCTTGACTCAATTCATAATAAAACGTGAATTTCTCATAATCTACGCAGTCGATCGAACTGATCCCTGCACCGTTGTACTCAACAGCTCAATTTGCTTTATTTACCGTACGTTTATCATAGTATTGTTACCAGTAAACAAAGAAACCAATATAATTTGACTCAATCTATAATAAAACGTGGATTTCTCATAATCTACGCAGTCGATCGAACTGATCCCTGCACCGTTGTACTCAACAGTTCAATTGCTTTAGATTACCGTACGTTTATCATAGTCTTGATACCAGTAAACAAATAATACCTTTGATATTGACTCAATTCATAATAAAACGTGAATTACTCATAATCTACGCAGTGGATCGATCTAATCCTTGCACCGTTGTACTCAACAGCTCAATTTGCTTTAGATTATCCGTACGTTTAGCATAGGTTTGATATTAGTAAACAAACAATACCTTGTTATTGACTCCTTAATAATCCTTGCATAGTTGTACTCAACATCTCGAGTTGCGTTAGATTACCGTACGTTTAGCATAGGGTTGATATTAGCAAACAAAGAAACCAATTTATTTTGACTCAATTTATAATAAAATGTGAATATCTCCGAATCTACGCAGTGCCTCTATCCGATCCTTGCACCGTTGTACTCAACAGCTCAATTGCTTTAGATTACCGTACGTTTAGCATAGGGTTGATATTAGCAAACAAAGAAACCAATATAATTTGACTCAATTTATAATAAAACGTGGATTTCTCATAATCTACGCAGTGGATCGATCTGATCCTTGCACCGTTGTACTCAACAGTTCAATTGCTTTAAATTACCGTACGTTTATCATAGTCTTGAGACCAGTAAACAAAGAAACCAATATAATTTGACTCAATTTATAATAAAACGTGAATTTCTCCGAATCTACGCAGTGGATCGATCAGATCCCTGCACCGTTGTACTCAACAGCTCAATTGCTTTAGATTACCGTACGTTTAGCATAGTCTTGATACCAGTAAACAAATAATACCTTTGATATTGACTCAATTCATAATAAAACGTGAATTACTCATAATCTACACAGTGGATCGCTCTAATCCTTGCACCGTTGTACTCAACAGCTCAATTTGCTTTAGATTATCCGTACGTTTAGCATAGGTTTGATATTAGTAAACAAACAATACCTTGTTATTGACTCCTTAATAATCCTTGCATAGTTGTACTCAACATCTCGAGTTGCGTTAGATTACCGTACGTTTATCATAGTATTGATACCAGTAAACCAAGAAACTAATTTATTGTGACTCAATTTATAATAAAACGTGAATTTCTCATAATCTACGCAGTGGATCGATCTAATCCTTGCACCGTTGTACTCAACAGCTCAATTTGCTTTAGATTATCCGTACGTTTAGCATAGGTTTGATATTAGTAAACAAATAATACCTTGTTATTGACTCAATTCATAATAAAACGTGAATTTCTCAGAATCTACGCAGTGGATCGATCTAATCCTTGCACCGTTGTACTCAACAGCTCAATTTGCTTTAGATTATCCGTACGTTTAGCATAGGTTTGATATTAGTAAACAAATAATACCTTGTTATTGACTCAATTCATAATAAAACGTGAATTTCTCATAATCTACGCAGTCGATCGAACTGATCCCTGCACCGTTGTACTCAACAGCTCAATTTGCTTTATTTTACCGTACGTTTATCATAGTATTGTTACCAGTAAACAAAGAAACCAATATAATTTGACTCAATCTATAATAAAACGTGGATTTCTCATAATCTACGCAGTCGATCGAACTGATCCCTGCACCGTTGTACTCAACAGTTCAATTGCTTTAGATTACCGTACGTTTATCATAGTCTTGATACCAGTAAACAAATAATACCTTTGATATTGACTCAATTCATAATAAAACGTGAATTACTCATAATCTACGCAGTGGATCGATCTAATCCTTGCACCGTTGTACTCAACAGCTCAATTTGCTTTAGATTATCCGTACGTTTAGCATAGGTTTGATATTAGTAAACAAACAATACCTTGTTATTGACTCCTTAATAATCCTTGCATAGTTGTACTCAACATCTCGAGTTGCGTTAGATTACCGTACGTTTAGCATAGGGTTGATATTAGCAAACAAAGAAACCAATTTATTTTGACTCAATTTATAATAAAATGTGAATATCTCCGAATCTACGCAGTGCCTCTATCCGATCCTTGCACCGTTGTACTCAACAGCTCAATTGCTTTAGATTACCGTACGTTTAGCATAGGGTTGATATTAGCAAACAAAGAAACCAATATAATTTGACTCAATTTATAATAAAACGTGGATTTCTCATAATCTACGCAGTGGATCGATCTGATCCTTGCACCGTTGTACTCAACAGTTCAATTGCTTTAAATTACCGTACGTTTATCATAGTCTTGAGACCAGTAAACAAAGAAACCAATATAATTTGACTCAATTTATAATAAAACGTGAATTTCTCCGAATCTACGCAGTGGATCGATCAGATCCCTGCACCGTTGTACTCAACAGCTCAATTGCTTTAGATTACCGTACGTTTAGCATAGTCTTGATACCAGTAAACAAATAATACCTTTGATATTGACTCAATTCATAATAAAACGTGAATTACTCATAATCTACGCAGTGGATCGCTCTAATCCTTGCACCGTTGTACTCAACAGCTCAATTTGCTTTAGATTATCCGTACGTTTAGCATAGGTTTGATATTAGTAAACAAACAATACCTTGTTATTGACTCCTTAATAATCCTTGCATAGTTGTACTCAACATCTCGAGTTGCGTTAGATTACCGTACGTTTAGCATAGGGTTGATATTAGCAAATAAAGAAACCAATTTATTTTGACTCAATTTATAATAAAATGTGAATATCTCCGAATCTACGCAGTGCCTCTATCCGATCCTTGCACCGTTGTACTCAACAGCTCAATTGCTTTAGATTACCGTACGTTTATCATAGTTTTGATACCAGTAAACATAGATCACCTTTGATATTGACACAATTCATAATAAAACCTGAATTTCTCTGAATAAACGAGGTGCATCGATCTAATCCTTGCATAGTTGTACTCAACATCTCGAGTTGCGTTAGATTACCGTACGTTTATCATAGTATTGATACCAGTAAACCAAGAAACTAATTATTGTGACTCAATTTATAATAAAACGTGAATTTCTCATAATCTACGCAGTGGATCGATCTAATCCTTGCACCGTTGTACTCAACAGCTCAATTTGCTTTAGATTATCCGTACGTTTAGCATAGGTTTGATATTAGTAAACAAATAATACCTTGTTATTGACTCAATTCATAATAAAACGTGAATTTCTCATAATCTACGCAGTCGATCGAACTGATCCCTGCACCGTTGTACCAAAAGCTCAATTTGCTTTAGATTACCGTACGTTTATCATAGGTTTGATACCAGAAAACAAAGAAACCAATTAATTTTGACTCAATTCATAATAAAACGTGAATTTCTCATAATCTACGCAGTCGATCGAACTGATCCTTGCACCGTTGTACTCAACAGCTCAATTTGCTTTAGATTACCGTACGTTTATCATAGTTTTGTTACCAGTAAACAAAGAAACCAATATAATTTGACTCAATTTATAATAAAACGTGAATTTCTCCGAATCTACGCAGTGGATCGATCAGATCCTTGCATCGTTGTACTCAACAGCTCAATTTGCTTTAGATTACCGTACGTTTATCATAGTATTGTTACCAGTAAATAAAGAAACCAATATAATTTGACTCAATTTATAATAAAACGTGAATTTCTCATAATCTACGCAGTCGATCGAACTGATCCCTGCACCGTTGTACTCAACAGCTCAATTTGCTTTAGATTACCGTACGTTTATCATAGTATTGTTACCAGTAAATAAAGAAACCAATATAATTTGACTCAATTTATAATAAAACGTGGATTTCTCATAATCTACGCAGTCGATCGAACTGATCCTTGCACCGTTGTACTCAACAGTTCAATTGCTTTAGATTACCGTACGTTTATCATAGTCTTGAGACCAGTAAACAAATAATACCTTTGATATTGACTCAATTCATAATAAAACGTGAATTTCTCATAATCTACGCAGTCGATCGAACTGATCCCTGCACCGTTGTACTCAACAGCTCAATTTGCTTTAGATTACCGTACGTTTATCATAGTATTGTTACCAGTAAATAAAGAAACCAATATAATTTGACTCAATTTATAATAAAACGTGAATTTCTCATAATCTACGCAGTCGATCGAACTGATCCTTGCACCGTTGTACTCAACAGCTCAAGTTGCGTTAGATTACCGTACGTTTGTCATAGTCTTGATACCAGTAAACAAAGAACACCTTTGAAATTGAGTCAATTCATAACAAAACGAGAAATTCTCTGAATAAACGCGGTGAATCGGTCTAATCCTTGCATAGTTGTACTCAACATCACGAGTTGCGTTAGATTACCGTACGTTTATCATAGTTTTGATACCAGTAAACAAATAATACCTTGTTATTGACTCAATTCATAATAAAACGTGAATTTCTCAGAATCTACGCAGTGGATCGATCTAATCCTTGCACCGTTGTACTCAACAGCTCAATTTGCTTTAGATTATCCGTACGTTTAGCATAGGTTTGATATTAGTAAACAAATAATACCTTGTTATTGACTCAATTCATAATAAAACGTGAATTTCTCAGAATCTACGCAGTGGATCGATCTAATCCTTGCACCGTTGTACTCAACAGCTCAATTTGCTTTAGATTATCCGTACGTTTAGCATAGGTTTGATATTAGTAAACAAACAATACCTTGTTATTGACTCCTTAATAATCCTTGCATAGTTGTACTCAACATCTCGAGTTGCGTTAGATTACCGTACGTTTAGCATAGGGTTGATATTAGCAAACAAAGAAACCAATTTATTTTGACTCAATTTATAATAAAATGTGAATATCTCCGAATCTACGCAGTGCCTCTATCCGATCCTTGCACCGTTGTACTCAACAGCTCAATTGCTTTAGATTACCGTACGTTTAGCATAGGGTTGATATTAGCAAACAAAGAAACCAATATAATTTGACTCAATTTATAATAAAACGTGGATTTCTCATAATCTACGCAGTGGATCGATCTGATCCTTGCACCGTTGTACTCAACAGTTCAATTGCTTTAAATTACCGTACGTTTATCATAGTCTTGAGACCAGTAAACAAAGAAACCAATATAATTTGACTCAATTTATAATAAAACGTGAATTTCTCCGAATCTACGCAGTGGATCGATCAGATCCCTGCACCGTTGTACTCAACAGCTCAATTGCTTTAGATTACCGTACGTTTAGCATAGTCTTGATACCAGTAAACAAATAATACCTTTGATATTGACTCAATTCATAATAAAACGTGAATTACTCATAATCTACGCAGTGGATCGCTCTAATCCTTGCACCGTTGTACTCAACAGCTCAATTTGCTTTAGATTATCCGTACGTTTAGCATAGGTTTGATATTAGTAAACAAACAATACCTTGTTATTGACTCCTTAATAATCCTTGCATAGTTGTACTCAACATCTCGAGTTGCGTTAGATTACCGTACGTTTATCATAGTATTGATACCAGTAAACCAAGAAACTAATTTATTGTGACTCAATTTATAATAAAACGTGAATTTCTCATAATCTACGCAGTGGATCGATCTAATCCTTGCACCGTTGTACTCAACAGCTCAATTTGCTTTAGATTATCCGTACGTTTAGCATAGGTTTGATATCAGTAAACAAATAATACCTTGTTATTGACTCAATTCATAATAAAACGTGAATTTCTCATAATCTACGCAGTCGATCGAACTGATCCCTGCACCGTTGTACTCAACAGCTCAATTTGCTTTAGATTACCGTACGTTTATCATAGTATTGTTACCAGTAAACAAAGAAACCAATATAATTTGACTCAATCTATAATAAAACGTGGATTTCTCATAATCTACGCAGTGGATCGATCAGATCCCTGCACCGTTGTACTCAACAGCTCAATTGCTTTAGATTACCGTACGTTTAGCATAGTCTTGATACCAGTAAACAAATAATACCTTTGATATTGACTCAATTCATAATAAAACGTGAATTACTCATAATCTACGCAGTGGATCGATCTAATCCTTGCACCGTTGTACTCAACAGCTCAATTTGCTTTAGATTATCCGTACGTTTAGCATAGGTTTGATATTAGTAAACAAACAATACCTTGTTATTGACTCCTTAATAATCCTTGCATAGTTGTACTCAACATCTCGAGTTGCGTTAGATTACCGTACGTTTAGCATAGGGTTGATATTAGCAAACAAAGAAACCAATTTATTTTGACTCAATTTATAATAAAATGTGAATATCTCCGAATCTACGCAGTGCCTCTATCCGATCCTTGCACCGTTGTACTCAACAGCTCAATTGCTTTAGATTACCGTACGTTTAGCATAGGGTTGATATTAGCAAACAAAGAAACCAATATAATTTGACTCAATTTATAATAAAACGTGGATTTCTCATAATCTACGCAGTGGATCGATCTGATCCTTGCACCGTTGTACTCAACAGTTCAATTGCTTTAAATTACCGTACGTTTATCATAGTCTTGAGACCAGTAAACAAAGAAACCAATATAATTTGACTCAATTTATAATAAAACGTGAATTTCTCCGAATCTACGCAGTGGATCGATCAGATCCCTGCACCGTTGTACTCAACAGCTCAATTGCTTTAGATTACCGTACGTTTAGCATAGTCTTGATACCAGTAAACAAATAATACCTTTGATATTGACTCAATTCATAATAAAACGTGAATTACTCATAATCTACGCAGTGGATCGCTCTAATCCTTGCACCGTTGTACTCAACAGCTCAATTTGCTTTAGATTATCCGTACGTTTAGCATAGGTTTGATATTAGTAAACAAACAATACCTTGTTATTGACTCCTTAATAATCCTTGCATAGTTGTACTCAACATCTCGAGTTGCGTTAGATTACCGTACGTTTATCATAGTATTGATACCAGTAAACCAAGAAACTAATTTATTGTGACTCAATTTATAATAAAACGTGAATTTCTCATAATCTACGCAGTGGATCGATCTAATCCTTGCACCGTTGTACTCAACAGCTCAATTTGCTTTAGATTATCCGTACGTTTAGCATAGGTTTGATATTAGTAAACAAATAATACCTTGTTATTGACTCAATTCATAATAAAACGTGAATTTCTCAGAATCTACGCAGTGGATCGATCTAATCCTTGCACCGTTGTACTCAACAGCTCAATTTGCTTTAGATTATCCGTACGTTTAGCATAGGTTTGATATTAGTAAACAAATAATACCTTGTTCTTGACTCAATTCATAATAAAACGTGAATTTCTCATAATCTACGCAGTCGATCGAACTGATCCCTGCACCGTTGTACTCAACAGCTCAATTTGCTTTATTTTACCGTACGTTTATCATAGTATTGTTACCAGTAAACAAAGAAACCAATATAATTTGACTCAATCTATAATAAAACGTGGATTTCTCATAATCTACGCAGTCGATCGAACTGATCCCTGCACCGTTGTACTCAACAGTTCAATTGCTTTAGATTACCGTACGTTTATCATAGTCTTGATACCAGTAAACAAATAATACCTTTGATATTGACTCAATTCATAATAAAACGTGAATTACTCATAATCTACGCAGTGGATCGATCTAATCCTTGCACCGTTGTACTCAACAGCTCAATTTGCTTTAGATTATCCGTACGTTTAGCATAGGTTTGATATTAGTAAACAAACAATACCTTGTTATTGACTCCTTAATAATCCTTGCATAGTTGTACTCAACATCTCGAGTTGCGTTAGATTACCGTACGTTTAGCATAGGGTTGATATTAGCAAACAAAGAAACCAATTTATTTTGACTCAATTTATAATAAAATGTGAATATCTCCGAATCTACGCAGTGCCTCTATCCGATCCTTGCACCGTTGTACTCAACAGCTCAATTGCTTTAGATTACCGTACGTTTAGCATAGGGTTGATATTAGCAAACAAAGAAACCAATATAATTTGACTCAATTTATAATAAAACGTGGATTTCTCATAATCTACGCAGTGGATCGATCTGATCCTTGCACCGTTGTACTCAACAGTTCAATTGCTTTAAATTACCGTACGTTTATCATAGTCTTGAGACTAGTAAACAAAGAAACCAATATAATTTGACTCAATTTATAATAAAACGTGAATTTCTCCGAATCTACGCAGTGGATCGATCAGATCCCTGCACCGTTGTACTCAACAGCTCAATTGCTTTAGATTACCGTACGTTTAGCATAGTCTTGATACCAGTAAACAAATAATACCTTTGATATTGACTCAATTCATAATAAAACGTGAATTACTCATAATCTACACAGTGGATCGCTCTAATCCTTGCACCGTTGTACTCAACAGCTCAATTTGCTTTAGATTATCCGTACGTTTAGCATAGGTTTGATATTAGTAAACAAACAATACCTTGTTATTGACTCCTTAATAATCCTTGCATAGTTGTACTCAACATCTCGAGTTGCGTTAGATTACCGTACGTTTATCATAGTATTGATACCAGTAAACCAAGAAACTAATTTATTGTGACTCAATTTATAATAAAACGTGAATTTCTCATAATCTACGCAGTGGATCGATCTAATCCTTGCACCGTTGTACTCAACAGCTCAATTGCTTTAGATTATCCGTACGTTTAGCATAGGTTTGATATTAGTAAACAAATAATACCTTGTTATTGACTCAATTCATAATAAAACGTGAATTTCTCAGAATCTACGCAGTGGATCGATCTAATCCTTGCACCGTTGTACTCAACAGCTCAATTTGCTTTAGATTATCCGTACGTTTAGCATAGGTTTGATATTAGTAAACAAATAATACCTTGTTATTGACTCAATTCATAATAAAACGTGAATTTCTCATAATCTACGCAGTCGATCGAACTGATCCCTGCACCGTTGTACTCAACAGCTCAATTTGCTTTATTTTACCGTACGTTTATCATAGTATTGTTACCAGTAAACAAAGAAACCAATATAATTTGACTCAATCTATAATAAAACGTGGATTTCTCATAATCTACGCAGTCGATCGAACTGATCCCTGCACCGTTGTACTCAACAGTTCAATTGCTTTAGATTACCGTACGTTTATCATAGTCTTGATACCAGTAAACAAATAATACCTTTGATATTGACTCAATTCATAATAAAACGTGAATTACTCATAATCTACGCAGTGGATCGATCTAATCCTTGCACCGTTGTACTCAACAGCTCAATTTGCTTTAGATTATCCGTACGTTTAGCATAGGTTTGATATTAGTAAACAAACAATACCTTGTTATTGACTCCTTAATAATCCTTGCATAGTTGTACTCAACATCTCGAGTTGCGTTAGATTACCGTACGTTTAGCATAGGGTTGATATTAGCAAACAAAGAAACCAATTTATTTTGACTCAATTTATAATAAAATGTGAATATCTCCGAATCTACGCAGTGCCTCTATCCGATCCTTGCACCGTTGTACTCAACAGCTCAATTGCTTTAGATTACCGTACGTTTAGCATAGGGTTGATATTAGCAAACAAAGAAACCAATATAATTTGACTCAATTTATAATAAAACGTGGATTTCTCATAATCTACGCAGTGGATCGATCTGATCCTTGCACCGTTGTACTCAACAGTTCAATTGCTTTAAATTACCGTACGTTTATCATAGTCTTGAGACCAGTAAACAAAGAAACCAATATAATTTGACTCAATTTATAATAAAACGTGAATTTCTCCGAATCTACGCAGTGGATCGATCAGATCCCTGCACCGTTGTACTCAACAGCTCAATTGCTTTAGATTACCGTACGTTTAGCATAGTCTTGATACCAGTAAACAAATAATACCTTTGATATTGACTCAATTCATAATAAAACGTGAATTACTCATAATCTACGCAGTGGATCGCTCTAATCCTTGCACCGTTGTACTCAACAGCTCAATTTGCTTTAGATTATCCGTACGTTTAGCATAGGTTTGATATTAGTAAACAAACAATACCTTGTTATTGACTCCTTAATAATCCTTGCATAGTTGTACTCAACATCTCGAGTTGCGTTAGATTACCGTACGTTTAGCATAGGGTTGATATTAGCAAATAAAGAAACCAATTTATTTTGACTCAATTTATAATAAAATGTGAATATCTCCGAATCTACGCAGTGCCTCTATCCGATCCTTGCACCGTTGTACTCAACAGCTCAATTGCTTTAGATTACCGTACGTTTATCATAGTTTTGATACCAGTAAACATAGATCACCTTTGATATTGACACAATTCATAATAAAACCTGAATTTCTCTGAATAAACGAGGTGCATCGATCTAATCCTTGCATAGTTGTACTCAACATCTCGAGTTGCGTTAGATTACCGTACGTTTATCATAGTATTGATACCAGTAAACCAAGAAACTAATTTATTGTGACTCAATTTATAATAAAACGTGAATTTCTCATAATCTACGCAGTGGATCGATCTAATCCTTGCACCGTTGTACTCAACAGCTCAATTTGCTTTAGATTATCCGTACGTTTAGCATAGGTTTGATATTAGTAAACAAATAATACCTTGTTATTGACTCAATTCATAATAAAACGTGAATTTCTCATAATCTACGCAGTCGATCGAACTGATCCCTGCACCGTTGTACCAAAAGCTCAATTTGCTTTAGATTACCGTACGTTTATCATAGGTTTGATACCAGAAAACAAAGAAACCAATTAATTTTGACTCAATTCATAATAAAACGTGAATTTCTCATAATCTACGCAGTCGATCGAACTGATCCTTGCACCGTTGTACTCAACAGCTCAATTTGCTTTAGATTACCGTACGTTTATCATAGTTTTGTTACCAGTAAACAAAGAAACCAATATAATTTGACTCAATTTATAATAAAACGTGAATTTCTCCGAATCTACGCAGTGGATCGATCAGATCCTTGCATCGTTGTACTCAACAGCTCAATTTGCTTTAGATTACCGTACGTTTATCATAGTATTGTTACCAGTAAATAAAGAAACCAATATAATTTGACTCAATTTATAATAAAACGTGAATTTCTCATAATCTACGCAGTCGATCGAACTGATCCCTGCACCGTTGTACTCAACAGCTCAATTTGCTTTAGATTACCGTACGTTTATCATAGTATTGTTACCAGTAAATAAAGAAACCAATATAATTTGACTCAATTTATAATAAAACGTGAATTTCTCATAATCTACGCAGTCGATCGAACTGATCCTTGCACCGTTGTACTCAACAGCTCAATTGCTTTAGATTACCGTACGTTTATCATAGTCTTGAGACCAGTAAACAAATAATACCTTTGATATTGACTCAATTCATAATAAAACGTGAATTTCTCATAATCTACGCAGTCGATCGAACTGATCCCTGCACCGTTGTACCAACAGCTCAATTTGCTTTAGATTACCGTACGTTTATCATAGTATTGTTACCAGTAAATAAAGAAACCAATATAATTTGACTCAATTTATAATAAAACGTGAATTTCTCATAATCTACGCAGTCGATCGAACTGATCCTTGCACCGTTGTACTCAACAGCTCAAGTTGCGTTAGATTACCGTACGTTTGTCATAGTCTTGATACCAGTAAAAAAGAACACCTTTGAAATTGAGTCAATTCATAACAAAACGAGAAATTCTCTGAATAAACGCGGTGAATCGGTCTAATCCTTGCATAGTTGTACTCAACATCACGAGTTGCGTTAGATTACCGTACGTTTATCATAGTTTTGATACCAGTAAACAAAGAAACCAATTTATTTTGACTCAATTTATAATAAAACGTGAATTTCTCCGAATCTACGCAGTGGATCGATCAGATCCTTGCATCGTTGTACTCAACAGCTCAATTGCTTTAGATTACCGTACGTTTATCATAGTTTTGTTACCAGTAAACAAAGAAACCAATGAATTTCTCCCAATCTACGCAGTGGATCGATCTAATCCTTGCACCGTTGTACTCAACAGCTCAATTTGCTTTAGATTATCCGTACGTTTAGCATAGGTTTGAGACCAGTAAACAAATAATACCTTTGATATTGACTCAATTCATAATAAAACGTGAATTTCTCATAATCTACGCAGTCGATCGAACTGATCCTTGCACCGTTGTACTCAACAGCTCAATTTGCTTTAGATTACCGTACGTTTATCATAGTTTTGTTACCAGTAAACAAAGAAACCAATATAATTTGACTCAATTTATAATAAAACGTGAATTTCTCCGAATCTACGCAGTGGATCGATCAGATCCTTGCATCGTTGTACTCAACAGCTCAATTGCTTTAGATTACCGTACGTTTATCATAGTTTTGTTACCAGTAAACAAAGAAACCAATGAATTTCTCCCAATCGACGCAGTGGATCGATCTAATCCTTGCACCGTTGTACTCAACAGCTCAATTTGCTTTAGATTATACGTACGTTTAGCATAGGTTTGATATTAGTAAACAAATAATACCTTGTTATTGACTCAATTTATAATAAAACGTGAATTTCTCATAATCTACGCAGTGGATCGATCTGATCCTTGCATCGTTGTACTCAACAGCTCAATTGCTTTAGATTACCGTACTTTTATCATAGTTTTGATACCAGAAAACAAAGAAACCAATTAATTTTGACTCAATTTATAATAAAACGTGAATTTCTCAGAATCTACGCAGTGGATCGATCTAATCCTTGCACCGTTGTACTCAACAGCTCAATTTGCTTTAGATTATCCGTACGTTTAGCATAGGTTTGATATTAGTAAACAAATAATACCTTGTTATTGACTCAATCTATAATAAAACGTGGATTTCTCATAATCTACGCAGTCGATCGAACTGATCCTTGCACCGTTGTACTCAACAGTTCAATTGCTTTAGATTACCGTACGTTTATCATAGTCTTGAGACCAGTAAACAAATAATACCTTTGATATTGACTCAATTCATAATAAAACGTGAATTTCTCATAATCTACGCAGTCGATCGAACTGATCCTTGCACCGTTGTACTCAACATCTCGAGTTGCGTTAGATTACCGTACGTTTAGCATAGGGTTGATATCAGCAAACAAAGAAACCAATTTATTTTGACTCAATTTATAATAAAACGTGAATATCTCCGAATCTACGCAGTGCATCGATCCGATCCTTGCACCGTTGCACTCAACAGCTCAATTGCTTTAGATTACCGTACGTTTATCATAGTGTTGATACCAGTAAACATAGATCACCTTTGATATTGACAAAATTCATAATAAAACCTGAATTTCTTTGAATAAACGAGGTGCATCGATCTAATCCTTGCATAGTTGTACTCAACATCTCGAGTTGCGTTAGATTACCGTACGTTTATCATAGTATTGATACCAGTAAACAAAGAAACCAATTTATTTTGACTCAATTTATAATAAAACGTGAATTTCTCCGAATCTACGCAGTGGATCTATCTGATACTTGCACTGTTGTACTCAACAGCTCAATTTGCTTTAGATTATCCGTACGTTTAGCATAGGTTTGATATTAGTAAACAAACAATACCTTGTTATTGACTCCTTAATAATCCTTGCATAGTTGTACTCAACATCTCGAGTTGCGTTAGATTACCGTACGTTTAGCATAGGGTTGATATTAGCAAACAAAGAAACCAATATAATTTGACTCAATTTATAATAAAACGTGGATTTCTCATAATCTACGCAGTGGATCGATCTGATCCTTGCACCGTTGTACTCAACAGTTCAATTGCTTTAAATTACCGTACGTTTATCATAGTCTTGAGACCAGTAAACAAATAATACCTTTGATATTGACTCAATTCATAATAAAACGTGAATTTCTCCGAATCTACGCAGTCGATCGAACTGATCCCTGCACCGTTGTACTCAACAGCTCAATTTGCTTTATTTTACCGTACGTTTATCATAGTTTTGATACCAGTAAACAAAGAAACCAATTTATTTTGACTCAATTTATAATAAAACGTGAATATCTCCGAATCTACGCAGTGCATCGATCCGATCCTTGCACCGTTGTACTCAACAGCTCAATTGCTTTAGATTACCGTACGTTTATCATAGTTTTGATACCAGTAAACATAGATCACCTTTGATATTGACACAATTCATAATAAAACCTGAATTTCTCTGAATAAACGAGGTGCATCGATCTAATCCTTGCATAGTTGTACTCAACATCTCGAGTTGCGTTAGATTACCGTACGTTTATCATAGTATTGATACCAGTAAACCAAGAAACTAATTTATTGTGACTCAATTTATAATAAAACGTGGATTTCTCATAATCTACGCAGTCGATCGAACTGATCCTTGCACCGTTGTACTCAACAGTTCAATTGCTTTAGATTACCGTACGTTTATCATAGTCTTGAGACCAGTAAACAAATAATACCTTTGATATTGACTCAATTCATAATAAAACGTGAATTTCTCATAATCTACGCAGTCGATCGAACTGATCCCTGCACCGTTGTACTCAACAGCTCAATTTGCTTTAGATTACCGTACGTTTATCATAGTATTGTTACCAGTAAATAAAGAAACCAATATAATTTGACTCAATTTATAATAAAACGTGAATTTCTCGTAATCTACGCAGTCGATCGAACTGATCCTTGCACCGTTGTACTCAACAGCTCAAGTTGCGTTAGATTACCGTACGTTTGTCATAGTCTTGATACCAGTAAACAAAGAACACCTTTGAAATTGAGTCAATTCATAACAAAACGAGAAATTCTCTGAATAAACGCGGTGAATCGGTCTAATCCTTGCATAGTTGTACTCAACATCACGAGTTGCGTTAGATTACCGTACGTTTATCATAGTTTTGATACCAGTAAACAAAGAAACCAATTTATTTTGACTCAATTTATAATAAAACGTGAATTTCTCCGAATCTACGCAGTGGATCGATCAGATCCTTGCATCGTTGTACTCAACAGCTCAATTGCTTTAGATTACCGTACGTTTATCATAGTTTTGTTACCAGTAAACAAAGAAACCAATGAATTTCTCCCAATCTACGCAGTGGATCGATCTAATCCTTGCACCGTTGTACTCAACAGCTCAATTTGCTTTAGATTATCCGTACGTTTAGCATAGGTTTGAGACCAGTAAACAAATAATACCTTTGATATTGACTCAATTCATAATAAAACGTGAATTTCTCATAATCTACGCAGTCGATCGAACTGATCCTTGCACCGTTGTACTCAACAGCTCAATTTGCTTTAGATTACCGTACGTTTATCATAGTTTTGTTACCAGTAAACAAAGAAACCAATATAATTTGACTCAATTTATAATAAAACGTGAATTTCTCCGAATCTACGCAGTGGATCGATCAGATCCTTGCATCGTTGTACTCAACAGCTCAATTGCTTTAGATTACCGTACGTTTATCATAGTTTTGTTACCAGTAAACAAAGAAACCAATGAATTTCTCCCAATCGACGCAGTGGATCGATCTAATCCTTGCACCGTTGTACTCAACAGCTCAATTTGCTTTAGATTATACGTACGTTTAGCATAGGTTTGATATTAGTAAACAAATAATACCTTGTTATTGACTCAATTTATAATAAAACGTGAATTTCTCATAATCTACGCAGTGGATCGATTTGATCCTTGCATCGTTGTACTCAACAGCTCAATTGCTTTAGATTACCGTACTTTTATCATAGTTTTGATACCAGAAAACAAAGAAACCAATTAATTTTGACTCAATTTATAATAAAACGTGAATTTCTCAGAATCTACGCAGTGGATCGATCTGATCCCTGCACCGTTGTACTCAACAGCTCAATTGCTTTAGATTACCGTACGTTTAGCATAGGTTTGATACAGTAAACAAATAATACCTTGTTATTGACTCAATCTATAATAAAACGTGAATTCCTCGAATCTACGCAGTCGATCGAACTGATCCTTGCACCGTTGTACTCAACAGTCAATTGCTTTAGATTACCGTACGTTTATCAATAGTTTGATACCAGTAAACAAATAATACCTTGATATTGACTCAATTCATAATAAAACGTGAATTTCCTACCAGTGATCGATACTTGCAGTTGTACTCCAGTCATTGCTTTGATCCGTACGTTTATCATAGTTTGAACCGCATATGTACCATTTGATAATCTATCCTCATAATCTGCATGATGAACTGACCCTGCAGTTGCGTTAGATTACCGTACGTTTATCATAAGTATTGATACCAGTAAACAAAGAAACCAATTATTTGACTCAATTTATAATAAAACGTGAATTTCTCGTAATCTACGCAGTCATCGAACTGATCCTTGCACCGTTGTACTCAACAGCTCAATTGCTTAGATTACCGTACGTTTATCATAGTCTTGATACCAGTAAACAAAGACACCTTGATATTGACAATTCATAAAAAACGAGAATTTCTCTGAATAAACGAGGTGCAATCGGTCTAATCCTTGCATAGTTGTACTCAACATCACGAGTTGCGTTAGATTACCGTACGTTTATCATAGTTTGATACCAGTAAACAAAGAAACCAATTTATTTTGACTCAATTTATAATAAAACGTGAATTCTCCGAATCTACGCAGTGGATCGATCTGATCCTTGCACCGTTGTACTCAACAGCTCAATTGCTTTAGATTACCGTACGTTTATCATAGTTTTGATACCAGTAAACAAAGAAACCTTTATATTGACTCAATTCATAATAAAACGTGAATTTCTCTAATCTACGCAGTGGATCGATCTGATCCTTGCACCGTTGTACTCAACAGCTCAATTGCTTTAGATTACCGTACGTTTATCATAGTTTTGATACCAGTAAACAAAGAAACCAATTATTTGACTCAATTTATAATAAAACGTGGATTTCTCATAATCTACGCAGTGGATCGATCTGATCCTTGCACCGTTGTACTCAACAGCTCAATTGCTTTAGATTACCGTACGTTTATCATAGTCTTGAGACCAGTAAACAAATAATACCTTTGATATTGACTCAATTCATAATAAAACGTGAATTTCTCATAATCTACGCAGTCGATCGAACTGATCCCTGCACCGTTGTACTCAACAGCTCAATTTGCTTTAGATTACCGTACGTTTATCATAGTATTGTACCAGTAAACAAAGAAACCAATATAATTTGACTCAATTTATAATAAAACGTGAATTTCTCATAATCTACGCAGTGGATCGATCTGATCCTTGCACCGTTGTACTCAACAGCTCAATTGCTTTAGATTACCGTACGTTTATCATAGTTTTGATACCAGTAAACAAAGAACACCTTTGAATTGACTCAATTCATAATAAAACGTGAATTTCTCTGAATAAACGCAGTGATCGATCTAATCCTTGCATAGTTGTACTCAACAGCTCGAGTTGCGTTAGATTACCGTACGTTTATCATAGTATTGATACCAGTAAACAAAGAAACCAATTTATTTTGACTCAATTTATAATAAAACGTGAATTTCTCATAATCTACGCAGTGGATCGATCTGATCCTTGCATCGTTGTACTCAACAGCTCAATTGCTTTAGATTACCGTACGTTTATCATAGTTTTGATACCAGTAAACAAAGAAACCAATTGAATTTCTCCTCAAATCTACGCAGTGGATCGATCTAATCCTTGCACCGTTGTACTCAACAGCTCAATTTGCTTTAGATTATCCGTACGTTTAGCATAGGTTTGAGACCAGTAAACAAATAATACCTTTGATATTGACTCAATTCATAATAAAACGTGAATTTCTCATAATCTACGCAGTCGATCGAACTGATCCTTGCACCGTTGTACTCAACAGCTCAATTTGCTTTAGATTACCGTACGTTTATCATAGTTTTGTTACCAGTAAACAAAAACCAATATAATTTGACTCAATTTATAATAAAACGTGAATTTTCTCCGAATCTACGCAGTGGATCGATCAGATCCTTGCATCGTTGTACTCAACAGCTCAATTGCTTTAGATTACCGTACGTTTATCATAGTTTTGTTACCAGTAAACAAAAGAAACCAATGAATTTCTCCCAATCGACGCAGTGGATCGATCTAATCCTTGCACCGTTGTACTCAACAGCTCAATTTGCTTTAGATTATACGTACGTTTAGCATAGGTTTGATATTAGTAAACAAATAATACCTTGTTATTGACTCAATTTATAATAAAACGTGAATTTCTCATAATCTACGCAGTGGATCGATCTGATCCTTGCATCGTTGTACTCAACAGCTCAATTGCTTTAGATTACCGTACTTTTATCATAGTTTTGATACCAGAAAACAAAGAAACCAATTAATTTGACTCAATTTATAATAAAACGTGAATTTCTCAGAATCTACGCAGTGGATCGATCTAATCCTTGCACCGTTGTACTCAACAGCTCAATTTGCTTTAGATTATCCGTACGTTTAGCATAGGTTTGATATTAGTAAACAAATAATACCTTGTTATTGACTCAATCTATAATAAAAACGTGGATTTCTCATAATCTACGCAGTCGATCGAACTGATCCTTGCACCGTTGTACTCAACAGTTCAATTGCTTTAGATTACCGTACGTTTATCATAGTCTTGAGACCAGTAAACAAATAATACCTTTGATATTGACTCAATTCATAATAAAACGTGAATTTCTCCATAATCTACGCAGTCGATCGAACTGATCCTTGCACCGTTGTACTCAACATCTCGAGTTGCGTTAGATTACCGTACGTTTAGCATAGGGTTGATATCAGCAAACAAAGAAACCAATTTATTTTGACTCAATTTATAATAAAACGTGAATATCTCCGAATCTACGCAGTGCATCGATCCGATCCTTGCACCGTTGCACTCAACAGCTCAATTGCTTTAGATTACCGTACGTTTATCATAGTTTGATACCAGTAAACATAGATCACCTTTGATATTGACAAATTCATAATAAAACCTGAATTTCTTTGAATAAACGAGGTGCATCGATCTAATCCTTGCATAGTTGTACTCAACATCTCGAGTTGCGTTAGATTACCGTACGTTTATCATAGTATTGATACCAGTAAACAAAGAAACCAATTTATTTTGACTCAATTTATAATAAAACGTGAATTTCTCGAATCTACGCAGTGGATCTATCTGATACTTGCACTGTTGTACTCAACAGCTCAATTTGCTTTAGATTATCCGTACGTTTAGCATAGGTTTGATATTAGTAAACAAACAATACCTTGTTATTGACTCCTTAATAATCCTTGCATAGTTGTACTCAACATCTCGAGTTGCGTTAGATTACCGTACGTTTAGCATAGGGTTGATATTAGCAAACAAAGAAACCAATATAATTTGACTCAATTTATAATAAAACGTGGATTTCTCATAATCTACGCAGTGGATCGATCTGATCCTTGCACCGTTGTACTCAACAGTTCAATTGCTTTAAATTACCGTACGTTTATCATAGTCTTGAGACCAGTAAACAAATAATACCTTTGATATTGACTCAATTCATAATAAAACGTGAATTTCTCCGAATCTACGCAGTCGATCGAACTGATCCCTGCACCGTTGTACTCAACAGCTCAATTTGCTTTATTTTACCGTACGTTTATCATAGTTTGATACCAGTAAACAAAGAAACCAATTTATTTTGACTCAATTTATAATAAAACGTGAATATCTTAATCTACGCAGTGCATCGATCCGATCCTTGCACCGTTGTACTCAACAGCTCAATTGCTTTAGATTACCGTACGTTTATCATAGTTTGATACCAGTAAACATAGATCACCTTTGATATTGACACAATTCATAATAAAACCTGAATTTCTCTGAATAAACGAGGTGCATCGATCTAATCCTTGCATAGTTGTACTCAACATCTCGAGTTGCGTTAGATTACCGTACGTTTATCATAGTATTGATACCAGTAAACCAAGAAACTAATTATTGTGACTCAATTTATAATAAAACGTGAATTTCTCATAATCTACGCAGTGGATCGATCTAATCCTTGCACCGTTGTACTCAACAGCTCAATTTGCTTTAGATTACCGTACGTTTATCATAGTTTGATACCAGTAAACAAATAATACCTTGTTATTGACTCAATTCATAATAAAACGTGAATTTCTCATAATCTACGCAGTCGATCGAACTGATCCCTGCACCGTTGTACTCAACAGCTCAATTTGCTTTAGATTACCGTACGTTTATCATAGGTTTTTAAAAAACCAATTAATTTGACTCAATTCATAATAAAACGTGAATTTCTCGAATCTACGCAGTGGATCGATCTGATCCTTGCACCGTTGTACTCAACAGCTCAATTGCTTTAGATTACCGTACGTTTATCATAGTGTTACCAGTAAACAAAGAAACCAATGAATTCTCCCAATCTACGCAGTGGATCGATCTAATCCTTGCACCGTTGTACTCAACAACATCAATTTGCTTTAGATTACCGTACGTTTATCATAGGTTTGATACCAGTAAACAAATAATACTTTGTTATTGACTCAATTCAATAAAACGTGAATTTCTCATAATCTACGCAGTCGATCGAACTGATCCTTGCACCGTTGTACTCAACAGCTCAATTTGCTTTAGATTACCGTACGTTTATCATAGTATTGTTACCAGTAAACAAAGAAAACAATATAATTTGACTCAATTTATAATAAAACGTGAATTTCTCATAATCTACGCAGTCGATCGAACTGATCCTTGCACCGTTGTACTCAACAGCTCAATTGCTTTAGATTACCGTACGTTTATCATAGTTTGATACCAGTAAACAAATAATACCTTTGATATTGACTCAATTCATAATAAAACGTGAATTTCTCATAATCTACGCAGTCGATCGAACTGATCCTTGCACCGTTGTACTCAACAGCTCAATTTGCTTTAGATTACCGTACGTTTATCATAGTATTGTTACCAGTAAACAAAGAAACCAAATTATTGACTCAATTTATAATAAAACGTGAATTTCTCATAATCTACGCAGTCGATCGAACTGATCCTTGCACCGTTGTACTCAACAGCTCAAGTTGCTTTAGATTACCGTACGTTTATCATAGTCTTGATACCAGTAAACAAAGAACACCTTTGAAATTGTACTCAATTCATAATAAAACGTGAAATTCTCTAATAACGCGGTGAATCGATCTAATCCTTGCATAGTTGTACTCAACATCTCGAGTTGCGTTAGATTACCGTACGTTTATCATAGTTTTGATACCAGTAAACAAAGAAACCAATTTATTTGACTCAATTTATAATAAAACGTGAATTTCTCCGAATCTACGCAGTGGATCGATCAGATCCTTGCACCGTTGTACTCAACAGCTCAATTGCTTTAGATTACCGTACGTTTATCATAGTTTGTTACCCAGTAAACAAAGAAACAAATGAATTTCTCCCAATCTACGCAGTGGATCGATCTAATCCTTGCACCGTTGTACTCAACAGCTCAATTGCTTTAGATTACCGTACGTTTAGCATAGGTTTGATACCAGTAAACAAATAATACCTTTGATATTGACTCAATTCATAATAAAACGTGAATTTCTCATAATCTACGCAGTCGATCGATCTGATCCTTGCACCGTTGTACTCAACAGCTCAATTTGCTTTAGATTACCGTACGTTTATCATAGTTTGATACCAGTAAACAAGAAACCAATATAATTTGACTCAATTTATAATAAAACGTGAATTTCTCCGAATCTACGCAGTGGATCGATCAGATCCTTGCATCGTTGTACTCAACAGCTCAATTGCTTTAGATTACCGTACGTTTATCATAGTTTTGTTACCAGTAAACACCAATGAATTTCTCCCAATCTACGCAGTGGATCGATCTAATCCTTGCATCGTTGTACTCAACAGCTCAATTGCTTTAGATTACCGTACTTTTATCATAGTTTTGATACCAGAAAACAATGAAACCAATTAATTTTGACTCAATTTATAATAAAACGTGAATTTCTCAGAATCTACGCAGTGGATCGATCTAATCCTTGCACCGTTGTACTCAACAGCTCAATTTGTTTTAGATTATCCGTACGTTTAGCATAGGTTTGATATTAGTAAACAAATAATACCTTGTTATTGACTCAATCTATAATAAAACGTGGATTTCTCCCAATCTACGCAGTCGATCGAACTGATCCTTGCACCGTTGTACTCAACAGTTCAATTGCTTTAGATTACCGTACGTTTATCATAGTCTTGAGACCAGTAAACAAATAATACCTTTGATATTGACTCAATTCATAATAAAACGTGAATTTCTCATAATCTACGCAGTCGATCGAACTGATCCTTGCACCGTTGTACTCAACATCTCGAGTTGCGTTAGATTGCCGTACGTTTAGCATAGGGTTGATATCAGCAAACAAAGAAACCAATTTATTTTGACTCAATTTATAATAAAACGTGAATTTCTCCGAATCTACGCAGTGGATCGATCAGATCCCTGCACCGTTGTACTCAACAGCTCAATTGCTTTAGATTACCGTACGTTTAGCATAGTCTTGATACCAGTAAACAAATAATACCTTTGATATTGACTCAATTCATAATAAAACGTGAATTACTCATAATCTACGCAGTGGATCGCTCTAATCCTTGCACCGTTGTACTCAACAGCTCAATTTGCTTTAGATTATCCGTACGTTTAGCATAGGTTTGATATTAGTAAACAAACAATACCTTGTTATTGACTCCTTAATAATCCTTGCATAGTTGTACTCAACATCTCGAGTTGCGTTAGATTACCGTACGTTTAGCATAGGGTTGATATTAGCAAACAAAGAAACCAATTTATTTTGACTCAATTTATAATAAAATGTGAATATCTCCGAATCTACGCAGTGCCTCTATCCGATCCTTGCACCGTTGTACTCAACAGCTCAATTGCTTTAGATTACCGTACGTTTATCATAGTTTTGATACCAGTAAACATAGATCACCTTTGATATTGACACAATTCATAATAAAACCTGAATTTCTCTCAATAAACGAGGTGCATCGATCTAATCCTTGCATAGTTGTACTCAACATCTCGAGTTGCGTTAGATTACCGTACGTTTATCATAGTATTGATACCAGTAAACCAAGAAACTAATTTATTGTGACTCAATTTATAATAAAACGTGAATTTCTCATAATCTACGCAGTGGATCGATCTAATCCTTGCACCGTTGTACTCAACAGCTCAATTTGCTTTAGATTATCCGTACGTTTAGCATAGGTTTGATATTAGTAAACAAATAATACCTTGTTATTGACTCAATTCATAATAAAACGTGAATTTCTCATAATCTACGCAGTCGATCGAACTGATCATTGCACCGTTGTACTCAACAGCTCAATTTGCTTTAGATTACCGTACGTTTATCATAGTTTTGTTACCAGTAAACAAAGAAACCAATATAATTTGACTCAATTTATAATAAAACGTGAATTTCTCCGAATCTACGCAGTGGATCGATCAGATCCTTGCATCGTTGTACTCAACAGCTCAATTGCTTTAGATTACCGTACGTTTATCATAGTTTTGTTACCAGTAAACAAAGAAACCAATGAATTTCTCCCAATCTACGCAGTGGATCGATCTAATCCTTGCATCGTTGTACTCAACAGCTCAATTGCTTTAGATTACCGTACTTTTATCATAGTTTTGATACCAGAAAACAATGAAACCAATTAATTTTGACTCAATTTATAATAAAACGTGAATTTCTCAGAATCTACGCAGTGGATCGATCTAATCCTTGCACCGTTGTACTCAACAGCTCAATTTGTTTTAGATTATCCGTACGTTTAGCATAGGTTTGATATTAGTAAACAAATAATACCTTGTTATTGACTCAATCTATAATAAAACGTGGATTTCTCCCAATCTACGCAGTCGATCGAACTGATCCTTGCACCGTTGTACTCAACAGTTCAATTGCTTTAGATTACCGTACGTTTATCATAGTCTTGAGACCAGTAAACAAATAATACCTTTGATATTGACTCAATTCATAATAAAACGTGAATTTCTCATAATCTACGCAGTCGATCGAACTGATCCTTGCACCGTTGTACTCAACATCTCGAGTTGCGTTAGATTGCCGTACGTTTAGCATAGGGTTGATATCAGCAAACAAAGAAACCAATTTATTTTGACTCAATTTATAATAAAACGTGAATATCTCCGAATCTACGCAGTGCATCGATCCGATCCTTGCACCGTTGCACTCAACAGCTCAATTGCTTTAGATTACCGTACGTTTATCATAGTGTTGATACCAGTAAACATAGATCACCTTTGATATTGACAAAATTCATAATAAAACCTGAATTTCTTTGAATAAACGAGGTGCATCGATCTAATCCTTGCATAGTTGTACTCAACATCTCGAGTTGCGTTAGATTACCGTGCGTTTATCATAGTATTGATACCAGTAAACAAAGAAACCAATATAATTTGACTCAATTTATAATAAAACGTGAATTTCTCCGAATCTACGCAGTGGATCGATGTAATCCTTGCACCGTTGTACTCAACAGCTCAATTTGCTTTAGATTATCCGTACGTTTAGCATAGGTTTGATATTAGTAAACAAACAATACCTTGTTATTGACTCCTTAATAATCCTTGCATAGTTGTACTCAACATCTCGAGTTGCGTTAGATTACCGTACGTTTAGCATAGGATTGATATTAGCAAACAAAGAAACCAATTTATTTTGACTCAATTTATAATAAAACGTGAATTTCTCCGAATCTACGCAGTGGATCTATCTGATACTTGCACTGTTGTACTCAACAGCTCAATTTGCTTTAGATTATCCGTACGTTTAGCATAGGTTTGATATTAGTAAACAAACAATACCTTGTTATTGACTCCTTAATAATCCTTGCATAGTTGTACTCAACATCTCGAGTTGCGTAAGATTACCGTACGTTTAGCATAGGGTTGATATTAGCAAACAAAGAAACCAATTTATTTTGACTCAATTTATAATAAAATGTGAATATCTCCGAATCTACGCAGTGCCTCTATCCGATCCTTGCACCGTTGTACTCAACAGCTCAATTGCTTTAGATTACCGTACGTTTATCATAGTTTTGATACCAGTAAACATAGATCACCTTTGATATTAACACAATTCATGATAAAACCTGAATTTCTCTGAATAAACGAGGTGCATCGATCTAATCCTTGCATAGTTGTACTCAACATCTCGAGTTGAGTTAGATTACCGTACGTTTATCATAGTATTGATACCAGTAAACCAAGAAACCAATTTATTGTGACTCAATTTATAATAAAACGTGAATTTCTCATAATCTACGCAGTGGATCGATCTGATCCTTGCATCGTTGTACTCAACAGCTCAATTGCTTTAGATTACCGTACGTTTATCATAGGTTTGTTACCAGTAAACAAAGAAACCAATGAATTTCTCCCAATCTACGCAGTGGATCGATCTAATCCTTGCACCGTTGTACTCAACAGCTCAATTTGCTTTAGATTATACGTACGTTTAGCATAGGTTTGATATTAGAAAACAAATAATACCTTGTTATTGACTCAATTTATAATAAAACGTGAATTTCTCATAATCTACGCAGTGGATCGATCTGATCCTTGCATCGTTGTACTCAACAGCTCAATTGCTTTAGATTACCGTACTTTTATCATAGTTTTGATACCAGAAAACAAAGAAACCAATTAATTTTGACTCAATTTATAATAAAACGTGAATTTCTCAGAATCTACGCAGTGGATCGATCTAATCCTTGCACCGTTGTACTCAACAGCTCAATTTGCTTTAGATTATACGTACGTTTAGCATAGGTTTGATATTAGTAAACAAATAATACCTTGTTATTGACTCAATCTATAATAAAACGTGGATTTCTCCCAATCTACGCAGTCGATCGAACTGATCCTTGCACCGTTGTACTCAACAGTTCAATTGCTTTAGATTACCGTACGTTTATCATAGTCTTGAGACCAGTAAACAAATAATACCTTTGATATTGACTCAATTCATAATAAAACGTGAATTTCTCATAATCTACGCAGTCGATCGAACTGATCCTTGCACCGTTGTACTCAACATCTCGAGTTGCGTTAGATTGCCGTACGTTTAGCATAGGGTTGATATCAGCAAACAAAGAAACCAATTTATTTTGACTCAATTTATAATAAAACGTGAATTTCTCCGAATCTACGCAGTGGATCGATCAGATCCCTGCACCGTTGTACTCAACAGCTCAATTGCTTTAGATTACCGTACGTTTAGCATAGTCTTGATACCAGTAAACAAATAATACCTTTGATATTGACTCAATTCATAATAAAACGTGAATTACTCATAATCTACGCAGTGGATCGCTCTAATCCTTGCACCGTTGTACTCAACAGCTCAATTTGCTTTAGATTATCCGTACGTTTAGCATAGGTTTGATATTAGTAAACAAACAATACCTTGTTATTGACTCCTTAATAATCCTTGCATAGTTGTACTCAACATCTCGAGTTGCGTTAGATTACCGTACGTTTAGCATAGGGTTGATATTAGCAAACAAAGAAACCAATTTATTTTGACTCAATTTATAATAAAATGTGAATATCTCCGAATCTACGCAGTGCCTCTATCCGATCCTTGCACCGTTGTACTCAACAGCTCAATTGCTTTAGATTACCGTACGTTTATCATAGTTTTGATACCAGTAAACAAACAATACCTTGTTATTGACTCCTTAATAATCCTTGCATAGTTGTACTCAACAGCTCAATTGCTTTAGATTACCGTACGTTTATCATAGTTTTGATACCAGTAAACATAGATCACCTTTGATATTGACACAATTCATAATAAAACCTGAATTTCTCTCAATAAACGAGGTGCATCGATCTAATCCTTGCATAGTTGTACTCAACATCTCGAGTTGCGTTAGATTACCGTACGTTTATCATAGTATTGATACCAGTAAACCAAGAAACTAATTTATTGTGACTCAATTTATAATAAAACGTGAATTTCTCATAATCTACGCAGTGGATCGATCTAATCCTTGCACCGTTGTACTCAACAGCTCAATTTGCTTTAGATTATCCGTACGTTTAGCATAGGTTTGATATTAGTAAACAAATAATACCTTGTTATTGACTCAATTCATAATAAAACGTGAATTTCTCATAATCTACGCAGTCGATCGAACTGATCATTGCACCGTTGTACTCAACAGCTCAATTTGCTTTAGATTACCGTACGTTTATCATAGTTTTGTTACCAGTAAACAAAGAAACCAATATAATTTGACTCAATTTATAATAAAACGTGAATTTCTCCGAATCTACGCAGTGGATCGATCAGATCCTTGCATCGTTGTACTCAACAGCTCAATTGCTTTAGATTACCGTACGTTTATCATAGTTTTGTTACCAGTAAACAAAGAAACCAATGAATTTCTCCCAATCTACGCAGTGGATCGATCTAATCCTTGCATCGTTGTACTCAACAGCTCAATTGCTTTAGATTACCGTACTTTTATCATAGTTTTGATACCAGAAAACAATGAAACCAATTAATTTTGACTCAATTTATAATAAAACGTGAATTTCTCAGAATCTACGCAGTGGATCGATCTAATCCTTGCACCGTTGTACTCAACAGCTCAATTTGTTTTAGATTATCCGTACGTTTAGCATAGGTTTGATATTAGTAAACAAATAATACCTTGTTATTGACTCAATCTATAATAAAACGTGGATTTCTCCCAATCTACGCAGTCGATCGAACTGATCCTTGCACCGTTGTACTCAACAGTTCAATTGCTTTAGATTACCGTACGTTTATCATAGTCTTGAGACCAGTAAACAAATAATACCTTTGATATTGACTCAATTCATAATAAAACGTGAATTTCTCATAATCTACGCAGTCGATCGAACTGATCCTTGCACCGTTGTACTCAACATCTCGAGTTGCGTTAGATTGCCGTACGTTTAGCATAGGGTTGATATCAGCAAACAAAGAAACCAATTTATTTTGACTCAATTTATAATAAAACGTGAATATCTCCGAATCTACGCAGTGCATCGATCCGATCCTTGCACCGTTGCACTCAACAGCTCAATTGCTTTAGATTACCGTACGTTTATCATAGTGTTGATACCAGTAAACATAGATCACCTTTGATATTGACAAAATTCATAATAAAACCTGAATTTCTTTGAATAAACGAGGTGCATCGATCTAATCCTTGCATAGTTGTACTCAACATCTCGAGTTGCGTTAGATTACCGTGCGTTTATCATAGTATTGATACCAGTAAACAAAGAAACCAATATAATTTGACTCAATTTATAATAAAACGTGAATTTCTCCGAATCTACGCAGTGGATCGATGTAATCCTTGCACCGTTGTACTCAACAGCTCAATTTGCTTTAGATTATCCGTACGTTTAGCATAGGTTTGATATTAGTAAACAAACAATACCTTGTTATTGACTCCTTAATAATCCTTGCATAGTTGTACTCAACATCTCGAGTTGCGTTAGATTACCGTACGTTTAGCATAGGATTGATATTAGCAAACAAAGAAACCAATTTATTTTGACTCAATTTATAATAAAACGTGAATTTCTCCGAATCTACGCAGTGGATCTATCTGATACTTGCACTGTTGTACTCAACAGCTCAATTTGCTTTAGATTATCCGTACGTTTAGCATAGGTTTGATATTAGTAAACAAACAATACCTTGTTATTGACTCCTTAATAATCCTTGCATAGTTGTACTCAACATCTCGAGTTGCGTAAGATTACCGTACGTTTAGCATAGGGTTGATATTAGCAAACAAAGAAACCAATTTATTTTGACTCAATTTATAATAAAATGTGAATATCTCCGAATCTACGCAGTGCCTCTATCCGATCCTTGCACCGTTGTACTCAACAGCTCAATTGCTTTAGATTACCGTACGTTTATCATAGTTTTGATACCAGTAAACATAGATCACCTTTGATATTAACACAATTCATGATAAAACCTGAATTTCTCTGAATAAACGAGGTGCATCGATCTAATCCTTGCATAGTTGTACTCAACATCTCGAGTTGAGTTAGATTACCGTACGTTTATCATAGTATTGATACCAGTAAACCAAGAAACCAATTTATTGTGACTCAATTTATAATAAAACGTGAATTTCTCATAATCTACGCAGTGGATCGATCTGATCCTTGCATCGTTGTACTCAACAGCTCAATTGCTTTAGATTACCGTACGTTTATCATAGGTTTGTTACCAGTAAACAAAGAAACCAATGAATTTCTCCCAATCTACGCAGTGGATCGATCTAATCCTTGCACCGTTGTACTCAACAGCTCAATTTGCTTTAGATTATACGTACGTTTAGCATAGGTTTGATATTAGAAAACAAATAATACCTTGTTATTGACTCAATTTATAATAAAACGTGAATTTCTCATAATCTACGCAGTGGATCGATCTGATCCTTGCATCGTTGTACTCAACAGCTCAATTGCTTTAGATTACCGTACGTTTAGCATAGGATTGATATTAGCAAACAAAGAAACCAATTTATTTTGACTCAATTTATAATAAAACGTGAATTTCTCCGAATCTACGCAGTGGATCTATCTGATACTTGCACTGTTGTACTCAACAGCTCAATTTGCTTTAGATTATCCGTACGTTTAGCATAGGTTTGATATTAGTAAACAAACAATACCTTGTTATTGACTCCTTAATAATCCTTGCATAGTTGTACTCAACATCTCGAGTTGCGTAAGATTACCGTACGTTTAGCATAGGGTTGATATTAGCAAACAAAGAAACCAATTTATTTTGACTCAATTTATAATAAAATGTGAATATCTCCGAATCTACGCAGTGCCTCTATCCGATCCTTGCACCGTTGTACTCAACAGCTCAATTGCTTTAGATTACCGTACGTTTATCATAGTTTTGATACCAGTAAACATAGATCACCTTTGATATTAACACAATTCATGATAAAACCTGAATTTCTCTGAATAAACGAGGTGCATCGATCTAATCCTTGCATAGTTGTACTCAACATCTCGAGTTGAGTTAGATTACCGTACGTTTATCATAGTATTGATACCAGTAAACCAAGAAACCAATTTATTGTGACTCAATTTATAATAAAACGTGAATTTCTCATAATCTACGCAGTGGATCGATCTGATCCTTGCATCGTTGTACTCAACAGCTCAATTGCTTTAGATTACCGTACGTTTATCATAGGTTTGTTACCAGTAAACAAAGAAACCAATGAATTTCTCCCAATCTACGCAGTGGATCGATCTAATCCTTGCACCGTTGTACTCAACAGCTCAATTTGCTTTAGATTATACGTACGTTTAGCATAGGTTTGATATTAGAAAACAAATAATACCTTGTTATTGACTCAATTTATAATAAAACGTGAATTTCTCATAATCTACGCAGTGGATCGATCTGATCCTTGCATCGTTGTACTCAACAGCTCAATTGCTTTAGATTACCGTACTTTTATCATAGTTTTGATACCAGAAAACAAAGAAACCAATTAATTTTGACTCAATTTATAATAAAACGTGAATTTCTCAGAATCTACGCAGTGGATCGATCTAATCCTTGCACCGTTGTACTCAACAGCTCAATTTGCTTTAGATTATACGTACGTTTAGCATAGGTTTGATATTAGTAAACAAATAATACCTTGTTATTGACTCAATTCATAATAAAACGTGAATTTCTCATAATCTACGCAGTCGATCGAACTGATCCCTGCACTGTTGTACTCAACAGCTCAATTTGCTTTAGATTACCGTACGTTTATTATAGTATTGTTACCAGTAAATAAAGAAACCAATATAATTTGACTCAATTTATAATAAAACGTGGATTTCTCATAATCTACGCAGTCGATCGAACTGATCCTTGCACCGTTGTACTCAACAGTTCAATTGCTTTAGATTACCGTACGTTTATCATAGTCTTGAGACCAGTAAACAAATAATACCTTTGATATTGACTCAATTCATAATAAAACGTGAATTTCTCATAATCTACGCAGTCGATCGAACTGATCCTTGCACCGTTGTACTCAACAGCTCAATTTGCTTTAGATTACCGTACGTTTATCATAGTTTTGTTACCAGTAAACAAAGAAACCAATTTATTTTGACTCAATTTATAATAAAACGTGAATTTCTCCGAATCTACGCAGTGGATCTATCTGATACTTGCACTGTTGTACTCAACAGCTCAAGTTGCGTTATATTACCGTACGTTTGTCATAGTCTTGATACCAGTAAACAATGAAACCAATTTATTTTGACTCAATTTATAATAAAACGTGAATTTCTCCGAATCTACGCAGTGGATCTATCTGATACTTGCACCGTTGTACTCAACAGCTCCAGTTGCGTTAGATTACCGTACGTTTGTCATAGTTTTGATACCAGTAAACAAAGAAACCAATTTATTTTGACTCAATTTATAATAAAACGTGAATTTCTCCCAATCTACGCAGTGGATCGATCTAATCCTTGCACCGTTGTACTCAACAGCTCAATTTGCTTTAGATTATACGTACGTTTAGCATAGGTTTGATATTAGTAAACAAATAATACCTTGTTATTGACTCAATTCATAATAAAACGTGAATTTCTCATAATCTACGCAGTCGATCGAACTGATCATTGCACCGTTGTACTCAACAGCTCAATTTGCTTTAGATTACCGTACGTTTATCATAGTTTTGTTACCAGTAAACAAAGAAACCAATATAATTTGACTCAATTTATAATAAAACGTGAATTTCTCCGAATCTACGCAGCGGATCGATCAGATCCTTGCATCGTTGTACTCAACAGCTCAATTGCTTTAGATTACCGTACGTTTATCATAGTTTTGTTACCAGTAAACAAAGAAACCAATGAATTTCTCCCAATCTACGCAGTGGATCGATCTAATCCTTGCATCGTTGTACTCAACAGCTCAATTGCTTTAGATTACCGTACTTTTATCATAGTTTTGATACCAGAAAACAATGAAACCAATTAATTTTGACTCAATTTATAATAAAACGTGAATTTCTCAGAATCTACGCAGTGGATCGATCTAATCCTTGCACCGTTGTACTCAACAGCTCAATTTGTTTTAGATTATCCGTACGTTTAGCATAGGTTTGATATTAGTAAACAAATAATACCTTGTTATTGACTCAATCTATAGAAAAACGTGGATTTCTCCCAATCTACGCAGTCGATCGAACTGATCCTTGCACCGTTGTACTCAACAGTTCAATTGCTTTAGATTACCGTACGTTTATCATAGTCTTGAGACCAGTAAACAAATAATACCTTTGATATTGACTCAATTCATAATAAAACGTGAATTTCTCATAATCTACGCAGTCGATCGAACTGATCCTTGCACCGTTGTACTCAACAGCTCAATTTGCTTTAGATTACCGTACGTTTATCATAGTTTTGTTACCAGTAAACAAAGAAACCAATTTATTTTGACTCAATTTATAATAAAACGTGAATTTCTCCGAATCTACGCAGTGGATCTATCTGATACTTGCACTGTTGTACTCAACAGCTCAAGTTGCGTTATATTACCGTACGTTTGTCATAGTCTTGATACCAGTAAACAATGAAACCAATTTATTTTGACTCAATTTATAATAAAACGTGAATTTCTCCGAATCTACGCAGTGGATCTATCTGATACTTGCACCGTTGTACTCAACAGCTCCAGTTGCGTTAGATTACCGTACGTTTGTCATAGTTTTGATACCAGTAAACAAAGAAACCAATTTATTTTGACTCAATTTATAATAAAACGTGAATTTCTCCCAATCTACGCAGTGGATCGATCTAATCCTTGCACCGTTGTACTCAACAGCTCAATTTGCTTTAGATTATACGTACGTTTAGCATAGGTTTGATATTAGTAAACAAATAATACCTTGTTATTGACTCAATTCATAATAAAACGTGAATTTCTCATAATCTACGCAGTCGATCGAACTGATCATTGCACCGTTGTACTCAACAGCTCAATTTGCTTTAGATTACCGTACGTTTATCATAGTTTTGTTACCAGTAAACAAAGAAACCAATATAATTTGACTCAATTTATAATAAAACGTGAATTTCTCCGAATCTACGCAGTGGATCGATCAGATCCTTGCATCGTTGTACTCAACAGCTCAATTGCTTTAGATTACCGTACGTTTATCATAGTTTTGTTACCAGTAAACAAAGAAACCAATGAATTTCTCCCAATCTACGCAGTGGATCGATCTAATCCTTGCATCGTTGTACTCAACAGCTCAATTGCTTTAGATTACCGTACTTTTATCATAGTTTTGATACCAGAAAACAATGAAACCAATTAATTTTGACTCAATTTATAATAAAACGTGAATTTCTCAGAATCTACGCAGTGGATCGATCTAATCCTTGCACCGTTGTACTCAACAGCTCAATTTGTTTTAGATTATCCGTACGTTTAGCATAGGTTTGATATTAGTAAACAAATAATACCTTGTTATTGACTCAATCTATAGAAAAACGTGGATTTCTCCCAATCTACGCAGTGGATCGATCAGATCCCTGCACCGTTGTACTCAACAGCTCAATTGCTTTAGATTACCGTACGTTTAGCATAGTCTTGATACCAGTAAACAAATAATACCTTTGATATTGACTCAATTCATAATAAAACGTGAATTACTCATAATCTACGCAGTGGATCGCTCTAATCCTTGCACCGTTGTACTCAACAGCTCAATTTGCTTTAGATTATCCGTACGTTTAGCATAGGTTTGATATTAGTAAACAAACAATACCTTGTTATTGACTCCTTAATAATCCTTGCATAGTTGTACTCAACATCTCGAGTTGCGTTAGATTACCGTACGTTTAGCATAGGGTTGATATTAGCAAACAAAGAAACCAATTTATTTTGACTCAATTTATAATAAAATGTGAATATCTCCGAATCTACGCAGTGCCTCTATCCGATCCTTGCACCGTTGTACTCAACAGCTCAATTGCTTTAGATTACCGTACGTTTATCATAGTTTTGATACCAGTAAACATAGATCACCTTTGATATTGACACAATTCATAATAAAACCTGAATTTCTCTCAATAAACGAGGTGCATCGATCTAATCCTTGCATAGTTGTACTCAACATCTCGAGTTGCGTTAGATTACCGTACGTTTATCATAGTATTGATACCAGTAAACCAAGAAACTAATTTATTGTGACTCAATTTATAATAAAACGTGAATTTCTCATAATCTACGCAGTGGATCGATCTAATCCTTGCACCGTTGTACTCAACAGCTCAATTTGCTTTAGATTATCCGTACGTTTAGCATAGGTTTGATATTAGTAAACAAATAATACCTTGTTATTGACTCAATTCATAATAAAACGTGAATTTCTCATAATCTACGCAGTCGATCGAACTGATCATTGCACCGTTGTACTCAACAGCTCAATTTGCTTTAGATTACCGTACGTTTATCATAGTTTTGTTACCAGTAAACAAAGAAACCAATATAATTTGACTCAATTTATAATAAAACGTGAATTTCTCCGAATCTACGCAGTGGATCGATCAGATCCTTGCATCGTTGTACTCAACAGCTCAATTGCTTTAGATTACCGTACGTTTATCATAGTTTTGTTACCAGTAAACAAAGAATCCAATGAATTTCTCCCAATCTACGCAGTGGATCGATCTAATCCTTGCATCGTTGTACTCAACAGCTCAATTGCTTTAGATTACCGTACTTTTATCATAGTTTTGATACCAGAAAACAATGAAACCAATTAATTTTGACTCAATTTATAATAAAACGTGAATTTCTCAGAATCTACGCAGTGGATCGATCTAATCCTTGCACCGTTGTACTCAACAGCTCAATTTGTTTTAGATTATCCGTACGTTTAGCATAGGTTTGATATTAGTAAACAAATAATACCTTGTTATTGACTCAATCTATAATAAAACGTGGATTTCTCCCAATCTACGCAGTCGATCGAACTGATCCTTGCACCGTTGTACTCAACAGTTCAATTGCTTTAGATTACCGTACGTTTATCATAGTCTTGAGACCAGTAAACAAATAATACCTTTGATATTGACTCAATTCATAATAAAACGTGAATTTCTCATAATCTACGCAGTCGATCGAACTGATCCTTGCACCGTTGTACTCAACATCTCGAGTTGCGTTAGATTGCCGTACGTTTAGCATAGGGTTGATATCAGCAAACAAAGAAACCAATTTATTTTGACTCAATTTATAATAAAACGTGAATTTCTCCGAATCTACGCAGTGGATCGATCAGATCCCTGCACCGTTGTACTCAACAGCTCAATTGCTTTAGATTACCGTACGTTTAGCATAGTCTTGATACCAGTAAACAAATAATACCTTTGATATTGACTCAATTCATAATAAAACGTGAATTACTCATAATCTACGCAGTGGATCGCTCTAATCCTTGCACCGTTGTACTCAACAGCTCAATTTGCTTTAGATTATCCGTACGTTTAGCATAGGTTTGATATTAGTAAACAAACAATACCTTGTTATTGACTCCTTAATAATCCTTGCATAGTTGTACTCAACATCTCGAGTTGCGTTAGATTACCGTACGTTTAGCATAGGGTTGATATTAGCAAACAAAGAAACCAATTTATTTTGACTCAATTTATAATAAAATGTGAATATCTCCGAATCTACGCAGTGCCTCTATCCGATCCTTGCACCGTTGTACTCAACAGCTCAATTGCTTTAGATTACCGTACGTTTATCATAGTTTTGATACCAGTAAACATAGATCACCTTTGATATTGACACAATTCATAATAAAACCTGAATTTCTCTCAATAAACGAGGTGCATCGATCTAATCCTTGCATAGTTGTACTCAACATCTCGAGTTGCGTTAGATTACCGTACGTTTAGCATAGGTTTGATATTAGTAAACAAATAATACCTTGTTATTGACTCAATTCATAATAAAACGTGAATTTCTCATAATCTACGCAGTCGATCGAACTGATCCCTGCACCGTTGTACTCAACAGATCAATTTGCTTTAGATTACCGTACGTTTATCATAGTATTGTTACCAGTAAATAAAGAAACCAATATAATTTGACTCAATTTATAATAAAACGTGGATTTCTCATAATCTACGCAATCGATCGATCTGATCCTTGCATCGTTGTACTCAACAGCTCAATTGCTTTAGATTACCGTACGTATATCATAGTTTTGATACCAGTAAACAAAGAAACCAATTTATTTTGACTGAATTTATAATAAAACGTGAATATCTCCGAATCTACGCAGTGCATCGATCCGATCCTTGCACCGTTGTACTCAACAGCTCAATTGCTTTAGATTACCGTACGTTTATCATAGTTTTGATACCAGTAAACATAGATCACCTTTGATATTGACACAATTCATAATAAAACCTGAATTTCTCTGAATAAACGAGGTGCATCGATCTAATCCTTGCATAGTTGTACTCAACATCTCGAGTTGCGTTAGATTACCGTACGTTTATCATAGTATTGATACCAGTAAACCAAGAAACTAATTTATTGTGACTCAATTTATAATAAAACGTGAATTTCTCATAATCTACGCAGTGGATCGATCTAATCCTTGCACCGTTGTACTCAACAGCTCAATTTGCTTTAGATTATCCGTACGTTTAGCATAGGTTTGATATTAGTAAACAAATAATACCTTGTTATTGACTCAATTCATAATAAAACGTGAATTTCTCATAATCTACGCAGTCGATCGAACTGATCCCTGCACCGTTGTACTCAACAGCTCAATTTGCTTTAGATTACCGTACGTTTATCATAGTATTGTTACCAGTAAACAAAGAAACCAATATAATTTGACTCAATCTATAATAAAACGTGGATTTCTCATAATCTACGCAGTCGATCGAACTGATCCTTGCACCGTTGTACTCAACAGTTCAATTGCTTTAGATTACCGTACGTTTATCATAGTCTTGATACCAGTAAACAAATAATACCTTTGATATTGACTCAATTCATAATAAAACGTGAATTACTCATAATCTACGCAGTGGATCGATCTAATCCTTGCACCGTTGTACTCAACAGCTCAATTTGCTTTAGATTATCCGTACGTTTAGCATAGGTTTGATATTAGTAAACAAACAATACCTTGTTATTGACTCCTTAATAATCCTTGCATAGTTGTACTCAACATCTCGAGTTGCGTTAGATTACCGTACGTTTAGCATAGGGTTGATATTAGCAAACAAAGAAACCAATTTATTTTGACTCAATTTATAATAAAACGTGGATTTCTCATAATCTACGCAGTGGATCGATCTGATCCTTGCACCGTTGTACTCAACAGTTCAATTGCTTTAAATTACCGTACGTTTATCATAGTCTTGAGACCAGTAAACAAATAATACCTTTGATATTGACTCAATTCATAATAAAACGTGAATTTCTCCGAATCTACGCAGTCGATCGAACTGATCCTTGCACCGTTGTACTCAATAGCTCAATTTGCTTTAGATTACCGTACGTTTATCATAGTTTTGTTACCAGTAAACAAAGAAACCAATATAATTTGACTCAATTTATAATAAAACGTGAATTTCTCCGAATCTACGCAGTGGATCGATCAGATCCCTGCACCGTTGTACTCAACAGCTCAATTGCTTTAGATTACCGTACGTTTAGCATAGTCTTGATACCAGTAAACAAATAATACCTTTGATATTGACTCAATTCATAATAAAACGTGAATTACTCATAATCTACGCAGTGGATCGCTCTAATCCTTGCACCGTTGTACTCAACAGCTCAATTTGCTTTAGATTATCCGTACGTTTAGCATAGGTTTGATATTAGTAAACAAACAATACCTTGTTATTGACTCAATTCATAATAAAACTTGAATTTATCATTATCTACACAGTCGATCGAACTGATCCTTGCACCGTTGTACTCAACAGCTCAATTTGCTTTAGATTACCGTACGTTTATCATAGTGTTGATACCAGTAAACATAGATCACCTTTGATATTGACAAAATTCATAATAAAACCTGAATTTCTTTGAATAAACGAGGTGCATCGATCTAATCCTTGCATAGTTGTACTCAACATCTCGAGTTGCGTTAGATTACCGTACGTTTATCGTAGTATTGTTACCAGTAAAGAAAGAAACCAATATAATTTGACTCAATTTATAATAAAACGTGAATTTCTCCGAATCTACGCAGTGGATCGATGTAATCCTTGCACCGTTGTACTCATCAGCTCAATTTGCTTTAGATTATCCGTACGTTTAGCATAGGTTTGATATTAGTAAACAAACAATACCTTGTTATTGACTCCTTAATAATCCTTGCATAGTTGTACTCAACATCTCGAGTTGCGTTAGATTACCGTACGTTTAGCATAGGGTTGATATTAGCAAACAAAGAAACCAATTTATTTTGACTCAATTTATAATAAAATGTGAATATCTCCGAATCTACGCAGTGCCTCTATCCGATCCTTGCACCGTTGTACTCAACAGCTCAATTGCTTTAGATTACCGTACGTTTAGCATAGGGTTGATATTAGCAAACAAAGAAACCAATATAATTTGACTCAATTTATAATAAAACGTGGATTTCTCATAATCTACGCAGTGGATCGATCTGATCCTTGCACCGTTGTACTCAACAGTTCAATTGCTTTAAATTACCGTACGTTTATCATAGTCTTGAGACCAGTAAACAAATAATACCTTTGATATTGACTCAATTCATAATAAAACGTGAATTTCTCCGAATCTACGCAGTCGATCGAACTGATCCTTGCACCGTTGTACTCAATAGCTCAATTTGCTTTAGATTACCGTACGTTTATCATAGTTTTGTTACCAGTAAACAAAGAAACCAATATAATTTGACTCAATTTATCATAAAACGTGAATTTCTCCGAATCTACGCAGTGGATCGATCAGATCCCTGCACCGTTGTACTCAACAGCTCAATTGCTTTAGATTACCGTACGTTTAGCATAGTCTTGATACCAGTAAACAAATAATACCTTTGATATTGACTCAATTCATAATAAAACGTGAATTACTCATAATCTACGCAGTGGATCGATCTAATCCTTGCACCGTTGTACTCAACAGCTCAATTTGCTTTAGATTATCCGTACGTTTAGCATAGGTTTGATATTAGTAAACAAACAATACCTTGTTATTGACTCCTTAATAATCCTTGCATAGTTGTACTCAACATCTCGAGTTGCGTTAGATTACCGTACGTTTAGCATAGGGTTGATATTAGCAAACAAAGAAACCAATTTATTTTGACTCAATTTATAATAAAATGTGAATATCTCCGAATCTACGCAGTGCCTCTATCCGATCCTTGCACCGTTGTACTCAACAGCTCAATTGATTTAGATTACCGTACGTTTATCATAGTTTTGTTACCAGTAAACAAAGAAACCAATATAATTTGACTCAATTTATAATAAAACGTGGATTTCTCATAATCTACGCAGTCGATCGAACTGATCCTTGCACCGTTGTACTCAACAGTTCAATTGCTTTAGATTACCGTACGTTTATCATAGTCTTGAGACCAGTAAACAAATAATACCTTTGATATTGACTCAATTCATAATAAAACGTGAATTTCTCATAATCTACGCAGTCGATCGAACTGATCCTTGCACCGTTGTACTCAACAGCTCAATTTGCTTTAGATTACCGTACGTTTATCATAGTCTTGAGACCAGTAAACAAATGATACCTTTGATATTGACTCAATTCATAATAAAACGTGAATTTCTTTAATCTACGCAGTGGATCGATCTGATCCTTGCACGTTGTACTCAACAGCTCAATTGCTTTAGATTACCGTACGTTTAGCATAGTCTTGATACCAGTAAACAAAGAAACCAATTAATTTTGACTCAATTTATAATAAAACGTGAATTTCTCATAATCTACGCAGTGGATCGATCTAATCCTTGCACCGTTGTACTCAACAGCTCAATTTGCTTTAGATTATCCGTACGTTTAGCATAGGTTTGATATTAGTAAACAAACAATACCTTGTTATTGACTCCATTAATAATCCTTGCAATAGTTGTACTCAAACATCTCGAGTTGCGTTTAGATTACCGTACGTTTAGCATAGGGTTGATATTAGCAAACAAAGAAACCAATTTATTTTGACTCAATTTATAATAAAACGTGAATTTCTCCGAATCTACGCAGTGGATCGATCTGATCCTTGCACCGTTGTACTCAACAGCTCAATTTGCTTTAGATTACCGTACGTTTATCATAGTCTTGATACCAGTAAACAAAGAAACCTTTGATTTGACTCAATTTATAATAAAACGTGAATTTCTCATAATCTACGCAGTGATCGATCTGATCCTTGCACCGTTGTACTCAACAGCTCAATTTGCTTTAGATTACCGTACGTTTATCATAGTTTTGATACCAGTAAACAAATAAACCTTTATATTGACTCAATTTATAATAAAACGTGAATTTCTCATAATCTACGCAGTGGATCGATCTGATCCTTGCACCGTTGTACTCAACAGCTCAATTTGCTTTAGATTACCGTACGTTTATCATAGTTTTGATACCAGTAAACAAATAAACCAATATATTTGACTCAATTATAATAAAACGTGAATTTCTCATAATCTACGCAGTCGATCGAACTGAATCCTTGCACCGTTGTACTCAACAGTTCAATTGCTTTTAGACTACCGTACGTTTTATCATAGTCCTTGATACCAGAATAAACAAAATCAATACCTTTGATATTGACTCCAATTCATAATAAAACGTGAAATTACTCATAATCTACGCAGTGGATCGATCTAATCCTTGCACCGTTGTACTCAACAGCTCAATTTGCTTTAGATTATCCGTACGTTTAGCATAGGTTTGATATTAGTAAACAAACAATACTTGTTATTGACTCCTTAATAATCCTTGCATAGTTGTACTCAACATCTCGAGTTGCGTTAGATTACCGTACGTTTAGCATAGGGTTGATATTAGCAAACAAAGAAACCAATTTATTTTGACTCAATTTATAATAAAATGTGAATATCTCCGAATCTACGCAGTGCCTCTATCCGATCCTTGCACCGTTGTACTCAACAGCTCAATTGCTTTAGATTACCGTACGTTTAGCATAGGTTGATATTAGCAAACAAAGAAACCATATAATTTGACTCAATTTATAATAAAACGTGGATTTCTCATATCTACGCAGTGGATCGATCTGATCCTTGCACCGTTGTACTCAACAGTTCAATTGCTTTAAATTACCGTACGTTTATCATAGTCTTGAGACCAGTAAACAAATAATACCTTTGATATTGACTCAATTCATAATAAACGTGAATTTCTCCGAATCTACGCAGTCGATCGAACTGATCCTTGCACCGTTGTACTCAATAGCTCAATTTGCTTTAGATTACCGTACGTTTATCATAGTTTGTTACCAGTAAACAAAGAAACCAATATAATTTGACTCAATTTATCATAAAACGTGAATTTCTCCGAATCTACGCAGTGGATCGATCAGATCCCTGCACCGTTGTACTCAACAGCTCAATTGCTTTAGATTACCGTACGTTTAGCATAGTCTTGATACCAGTAAACAAATAATACCTTTGATATTGACTCAATTCATAATAAAACGTGAATTACTCATAATCTACGCAGTGGATCGATCTAATCCTTGCACCGTTGTACTCAACAGCTCAATTTGCTTTAGATTATCCGTACGTTTAGCATAGGTTTGATATTAGTAAACAAACAATACCTTGTTATTGACTCCTTAATAATCCTTGCATAGTTGTACTCAACATCTCGAGTTGCGTTAGATTACCGTACGTTTATCATAGTATTGATACCAGTAAACAAAGAAACCAATATAATTTGACTCAATTTATAATAAAACGTGGATTTCTCATAATCTACGCAGTCGATCGAACTGATCCTTGCACCGTTGTACTCAACAGTTCAATTGCTTTAGATTACCGTACGTTTATCATAGTCTTGAGACCAGTAAACAAATAATACCTTTGATATTGACTCAATTCATAATAAAACGTGAATTTCTCATAATCTACGCAGTCGATCGAACTGATCCTTGCACCGTTGTACTCAACAGCTCAAGTTGCGTTAGATTACCGTACGTTTGTCATAGTCTTGATACCAGTAAACAAAGAAACCAATTTATTTTGACTCAATTTATAATAAAACGTGAATTTCTCCGAATCTACGCAGTGGATCTATCTGATACTTGCACCGTTGTACTCAACAGCTCCAGTTGCGTTAGATTACCGTACGTTTGTCATAGTCTTGATACCAGTAAACAAATAATACATTTGATATTGTCTCAATTCATAATAAAACTTGAATTTATCATTATCTACACAGTGGATCTATCTGATCCTTGCACCGTTGTACTCAACAGCACAATTGCGTTAGATTACCGTACGTTTATCATAGTCTTGATACCAGTAAACAAAGAACACCTTTGAAATTGAGTCAATTCATAACAAAACGAGAAATTCTCTGAATAAACGCGGTGAATCGGTCTAATCCTTGCATAGTTGTACTCAACATCACGAGTTGCGTTAGATTACCGTACGTTTATCATAGTTTTGATACCAGTAAACAAAGAAACCAATTTATTTTGACTCAATTTATAATAAAACGTGAATTTCTCCGAATCTACGCAGTGGATCGATCAGATCCTTGCATCGTTGTACTCAACAGCTCAATTGCTTTAGATTACCGTACGTTTATCATAGTTTTGTTACCAGTAAACAAAGAAACCAATGAATTTCTCCCAATCTACGCAGTGGATCGATCTAATCCTTGCACCGTTGTACTCAACAGCTCAATTTGCTTTAGATTATCCGTACGTTTAGCATAGGTTTGATATTAGTAAACAAATAATACCTTGTTATTGACTCAATTTATAATAAAACGTGAATTTCTCATAATCTACGCAGTGGATCTATCTGATCCTTGCACCGTTGTACTCAACAGCTCAAGTTGCTTTAGATTACCGTACTTTTATCATAGTTTTGATACCAGAAAACAAAGAAACCAATTAATTTTGACTCAATTTATAAAGAAACCAATATAATTTGACTCAATTTATAATAAAACGTGAATTTCTCCGAATCTACGCAGTGGATCGATGTAATCCTTGCACCGTTGTACTCAACAGCTCAATTTGCTTTAGATTATCCGTACGTTTAGCATAGGTTTGATATTAGTAAACAAACAATACCTTGTTATTGACTCCTTAATAATCCTTGCATAGTTGTACTCAACATCTCGAGTTGCGTTAGATTACCGTACGTTTAGCATAGGGTTGATATTAGCGAACAAAGAAACCAATATAATTTGACTCAATTTATAATAAAACGTGGATTTCTCATAATCTACGCAGTGGATCGATCTAATCCTTGCACCGTTGTACTCAACAGCTCAATTTGCTTTAGATTATCCGTACGTTTAGCATAGGTTTGATATTAGTAAACAAATAATACCTTGTTATTGACTCAATTCATAATAAAACGTGAATTTCTCAGAATCTACGCAGTGGATCGATCTAATCCTTGCACCGTTGTACTCAACAGCTCAATTTGCTTTAGATTATCCGTACGTTTAGCATAGGTTTGATATTAGTAAACAAATAATACCTTGTTATTGACTCAATTCATAATAAAACGTGAATTTCTCATAATCTACGCAGTCGATCGAACTGATCCCTGCACCGTTGTACTCAACAGCTCAATTTGCTTTATTTTACCGTACGTTTATCATAGTATTGTTACCAGTAAACAAAGAAACCAATATAATTTGACTCAATCTATAATAAAACGTGGATTTCTCATAATCTACGCAGTGGATCGATCTAATCCTTGCACCGTTGTACTCAACAGTTCAATTGCTTTAAATTACCGTACGTTTATCATAGTCTTGAGACCAGTAAACAAATAATACCTTTGATATTGACTCAATTCATAATAAAACGTGAATTTCTCCGAATCTACGCAGTCGATCGAACTGATCCTTGCACCGTTGTACTCAACAGCTCAATTTGCTTTAGATTACCGTACGTTTATCATAGTATTGTTACCAGTAAACAAATAATACCTTTGATATTGACTCAATTCATAATAAAACGTGAATTACTCATAATCTACGCAGTGGATCGATCTAATCCTTGCACCGTTGTACTCAACAGCTCAATTTGCTTTAGATTATCCGTACGTTTAGCATAGGTTTGATATTAGTAAACAAACAATACCTTGTTATTGACTCCTTAATAATCCTTGCATAGTTGTACTCAACATCTCGAGTTGCGTTAGATTACCGTACGTTTATCATAGTATTGATACCAGTAAACCAAGAAACTAATTTATTGTGACTCAATTTATAATAAAACGTGAATTTCTCATAATCTACGCAGTGGATCGATCTAATCCTTGCACCGTTGTACTCAACAGCTCAATTTGCTTTAGATTATCCGTACGTTTAGCATAGGTTTGATATTAGTAAACAAATAATACCTTGTTATTGACTCAATTCATAATAAAACGTGAATTTCTCAGAATCTACGCAGTGGATCGATCTAATCCTTGCACCGTTGTACTCAACAGCTCAATTTGCTTTAGATTATCCGTACGTTTAGCATAGGTTTGATATTAGTAAACAAATAATACCTTGTTATTGACTCAATTCATAATAAAACGTGAATTTCTCATAATCTACGCAGTCGATCGAACTGATCCCTGCACCGTTGTACTCAACAGCTCAATTTGCTTTATTTTACCGTACGTTTATCATAGTATTGTTACCAGTAAACAAAGAAACCAATATAATTTGACTCAATCTATAATAAAACGTGGATTTCTCATAATCTACGCAGTCGATCGAACTGATCCCTGCACCGTTGTACTCAACAGTTCAATTGCTTTAGATTACCGTACGTTTATCATAGTCTTGATACCAGTAAACAAACAATACCTTGTTATTGACTCCTTAATAATCCTTGCATAGTTGTACTCAACATCTCGAGTTGCGTTAGATTACCGTACGTTTATCATAGTATTGATACCAGTAAACAAAGAAACCAATTTATTTTGACTCAATTTATAATAAAACGTGAATTTCTCCGAATCTACGCAGTGGATCTATCTGATACTTGCACTGTTGTACTCAACAGCTCAATTTGCTTTAGATTATCCGTACGTTTAGCATAGGTTTGATATTAGTAAACAAACAATACCTTGTTATTGACTCCTTAATAATCCTTGCATAGTTGTACTCAACATCTCGAGTTGCGTTAGATTACCGTACGTTTAGCATAGGGTTGATATTAGCAAACAAAGAAACCAATATAATTTGACTCAATTTATAATAAAACGTGGATTTCTCATAATCTACGCAGTGGATCGATCTGATCCTTGCACCGTTGTACTCAACAGTTCAATTGCTTTAAATTACCGTACGTTTATCATAGTCTTGAGACCAGTAAACAAATAATACCTTTGATATTGACTCAATTCATAATAAAACGTGAATTTCTCCGAATCTACGCAGTCGATCGAACTGATCCTTGCACCGTTGTACTCAATAGCTCAATTTGCTTTAGATTACCGTACGTTTATCATAGTTTTGTTACCAGTAAACAAAGAAACCAATATAATTTGACTCAATTTATAATAAAACGTGAATTACTCATAATCTACGCAGTGGATCGATCTAATCCTTGCACCGTTGTACTCAACAGCTCAATTTGCTTTAGATTATCCGTACGTTTAGCATAGGTTTGATATTAGTAAACAAACAATACCTTGTTATTGACTCCTTAATAATCCTTGCATAGTTGTACTCAACATCTCGAGTTGCGTTAGATTACCGTACGTTTAGCATAGGGTTGATATTAGCAAACAAAGAAACCAATTTATTTTGACTCAATTTATAATAAAATGTGAATATCTCCGAATCTACGCAGTGCCTCTATCCGATCCTTGCACCGTTGTACTCAACAGCTCAATTGCTTTAGATTACCGTACGTTTAGCATAGGGTTGATATTAGCAAACAAAGAAACCAATATAATTTGACTCAATTTATAATAAAACGTGGATTTCTCATAATCTACGCAGTGGATCGATCTGATCCTTGCACCGTTGTACTCAACAGTTCAATTGCTTTAAATTACCGTACGTTTATCATAGTCTTGAGACCAGTAAACAAATAATACCTTTGATATTGACTCAATTCATAATAAAACGTGAATTTCTCCGAATCTACGCAGTCGATCGAACTGATCCTTGCACCGTTGTACTCAATAGCTCAATTTGCTTTAGATTACCGTACGTTTATCATAGTTTTGTTACCAGTAAACAAAGAAACCAATATAATTTGACTCAATTTATAATAAAACGTGAATTTCTCCGAATCTACGCAGTGGATCGATTAGATCCCTGCACCGTTGTACTCAACAGCTCAATTGCTTTAGATTACCGTACGTTTAGCATAGTCTTGATACCAGTAAACAAATAATACCTTTGATATTGACTCAATTCATAATAAAACGTGAATTACTCATAATCTACGCAGTGGATCGATCTAATCCTTGCACCGTTGTACTCAACAGCTCAATTTGCTTTAGATTATCCGTACGTTTAGCATAGGTTTGATATTAGTAAACAAACAATACCTTGTTATTGACTCCTTAATAATCCTTGCATAGTTGTACTCAACATCTCGAGTTGCGTTAGATTACCGTACGTTTAGCATAGGGTTGATATTAGCAAACAAAGAAACCAATTTATTTTGACTCAATTTATAATAAAATGTGAATATCTCCGAATCTACGCAGTGCCTCTATCCGATCCTTGCACCGTTGTACTCAACAGCTCAATTGCTTTAGATTACCGTACGTTTAGCATAGGGTTGATATTAGCAAACAAAGAAACCAATATAATTTGACTCAATTTATAATAAAACGTGGATTTCTCATAATCTACGCAGTGGATCGATCTGATCCTTGCACCGTTGTACTCAACAGTTCAATTGCTTTAAATTACCGTACGTTTATCATAGTCTTGAGACCAGTAAACAAATAATACCTTTGATATTGACTCAATTCATAATAAAACGTGAATTTCTCCGAATCTACGCAGTCGATCGAACTGATCCTTGCACCGTTGTACTCAACAGCTCAATTTGCTTTAGATTACCGTACGTTTATCATAGTATTGTTACCAGTAAACAAAGAAACCAATATAATTTGACTCAATCTATAATAAAACGTGGATTTCTCATAATCTACGCAGTGGATCGATCAGATCCCTGCACCGTTGTACTCAACAGCTCAATTGCTTTAGATTACCGTACGTTTAGCATAGTCTTGATACCAGTAAACAAATAATACCTTTGATATTGACTCAATTCATAATAAAACGTGAATTACTCATAATCTACGCAGTGGATCGATCTAATCCTTGCACCGTTGTACTCAACAGCTCAATTTGCTTTAGATTATCCGTACGTTTAGCATAGGTTTGATATTAGTAAACAAACAATACCTTGTTATTGACTCCTTAATAATCCTTGCATAGTTGTACTCAACATCTCGAGTTGCGTTAGATTACCGTACGTTTATCATAGTATTGATACCAGTAAACCAAGAAACTAATTTATTGTGACTCAATTTATAATAAAACGTGAATTTCTCATAATCTACGCAGTGGATCGATCTAATCCTTGCACCGTTGTACTCAACAGCTCAATTTGCTTTAGATTATCCGTACGTTTAGCATAGGTTTGATATTAGTAAACAAATAATACCTTGTTATTGACTCAATTCATAATAAAACGTGAATTTCTCAGAATCTACGCAGTGGATCGATCTAATCCTTGCACCGTTGTACTCAACAGCTCAATTTGCTTTAGATTATCCGTACGTTTAGCATAGGTTTGATATTAGTAAACAAATAATACCTTGTTATTGACTCAATTCATAATAAAACGTGAATTTCTCATAATCTACGCAGTCGATCGAACTGATCCCTGCACCGTTGTACTCAACAGCTCAATTTGCTTTAGATTACCGTACGTTTATCATAGTATTGTTACCAGTAAACAAAGAAACCAATATAATTTGACTCAATCTATAATAAAACGTGGATTTCTCATAATCTACGCAGTGGATCGATCAGATCCCTGCACCGTTGTACTCAACAGCTCAATTGCTTTAGATTACCGTACGTTTAGCATAGTCTTGATACCAGTAAACAAATAATACCTTTGATATTGACTCAATTCATAATAAAACGTGAATTACTCATAATCTACGCAGTGGATCGATCTAATCCTTGCACCGTTGTACTCAACAGCTCAATTTGCTTTAGATTATCCGTACGTTTAGCATAGGTTTGATATTAGTAAACAAACAATACCTTGTTATTGACTCCTTAATAATCCTTGCATAGTTGTACTCAACATCTCGAGTTGCGTTAGATTACCGTACGTTTATCATAGTATTGATACCAGTAAACCAAGAAACTAATTTATTGTGACTCAATTTATAATAAAACGTGAATTTCTCATAATCTACGCAGTGGATCGATCTAATCCTTGCACCGTTGTACTCAACAGCTCAATTTGCTTTAGATTATCCGTACGTTTAGCATAGGTTTGATATTAGTAAACAAATAATACCTTGTTATTGACTCAATTCATAATAAAACGTGAATTTCTCAGAATCTACGCAGTGGATCGATCTAATCCTTGCACCGTTGTACTCAACAGCTCAATTTGCTTTAGATTATCCGTACGTTTAGCATAGGTTTGATATTAGTAAACAAATAATACCTTGTTATTGACTCAATTCATAATAAAACGTGAATTTCTCATAATCTACGCAGTCGATCGAACTGATCCCTGCACCGTTGTACTCAACAGCTCAATTTGCTTTATTTTACCGTACGTTTATCATAGTATTGTTACCAGTAAACAAAGAAACCAATATAATTTGACTCAATCTATAATAAAACGTGGATTTCTCATAATCTACGCAGTCGATCGAACTGATCCCTGCACCGTTGTACTCAACAGTTCAATTGCTTTAGATTACCGTACGTTTATCATAGTCTTGATACCAGTAAATAAATAATACCTTTGATATTGACTCAATTCATAATAAAACGTGAATTACTCATAATCTACGCAGTGGATCGATCTAATCCTTGCACCGTTGTACTCAACAGCTCAATTTGCTTTAGATTATCCGTACGTTTAGCATAGGTTTGATATTAGTAAACAAATAATACCTTGTTATTGACTCAATTCATAATAAAACGTGAATTTCTCAGAATCTACGCAGTGGATCGATCTAATCCTTGCACCGTTGTACTCAACAGCTCAATTTGCTTTAGATTATCCGTACGTTTAGCATAGGTTTGATATTAGTAAACAAACAATACCTTGTTATTGACTCCTTAATAATCCTTGCATAGTTGTACTCAACATCTCGAGTTGCGTTAGATTACCGTACGTTTAGCATAGGGTTGATATTAGCAAACAAAGAAACCAATTTATTTTGACTCAATTTATAATAAAATGTGAATATCTCCGAATCTACGCAGTGCCTCTATCCGATCCTTGCACCGTTGTACTCAACAGCTCAATTGCTTTAGATTACCGTACGTTTAGCATAGGGTTGATATTAGCAAACAAAGAAACCAATATAATTTGACTCAATTTATAATAAAACGTGGATTTCTCATAATCTACGCAGTGGATCGATCTGATCCTTGCACCGTTGTACTCAACAGTTCAATTGCTTTAAATTACCGTACGTTTATCATAGTATTGTTACCAGTAAACAAAGAAACCAATATAATTTGACTCAATCTATAATAAAACGTGGATTTCTCATAATCTACGCAGTGGATCGATCAGATCCCTGCACCGTTGTACTCAACAGCTCAATTGCTTTAGATTACCGTACGTTTAGCATAGTCTTGATACCAGTAAACAAATAATACCTTTGATATTGACTCAATTCATAATAAAACGTGAATTACTCATAATCTACGCAGTGGATCGATCTAATCCTTGCACCGTTGTACTCAACAGCTCAATTTGCTTTAGATTATCCGTACGTTTAGCATAGGTTTGATATTAGTAAACAAACAATACCTTGTTATTGACTCCTTAATAATCCTTGCATAGTTGTACTCAACATCTCGAGTTGCGTTAGATTACCGTACGTTTAGCATAGGGTTGATATTAGCAAACAAAGAAACCAATTTATTTTGACTCAATTTATAATAAAATGTGAATATCTCCGAATCTACGCAGTGCCTCTATCCGATCCTTGCACCGTTGTACTCAACAGCTCAATTGCTTTAGATTACCGTACGTTTAGCATAGGGTTGATATTAGCAAACAAAGAAACCAATATAATTTGACTCAATTTATAATAAAACGTGGATTTCTCATAATCTACGCAGTGGATCGATCTGATCCTTGCACCGTTGTACTCAACAGTTCAATTGCTTTAAATTACCGTACGTTTATCATAGTCTTGAGACCAGTAAACAAAGAAACCAATATAATTTGACTCAATTTATAATAAAACGTGAATTTCTCCGAATCTACGCAGTGGATCGATCAGATCCCTGCACCGTTGTACTCAACAGCTCAATTGCTTTAGATTACCGTACGTTTAGCATAGTCTTGATACCAGTAAACAAATAATACCTTTGATATTGACTCAATTCATAATAAAACGTGAATTACTCATAATCTACGCAGTGGATCGCTCTAATCCTTGCACCGTTGTACTCAACAGCTCAATTTGCTTTAGATTATCCGTACGTTTAGCATAGGTTTGATATTAGTAAACAAACAATACCTTGTTATTGACTCCTTAATAATCCTTGCATAGTTGTACTCAACATCTCGAGTTGCGTTAGATTACCGTACGTTTATCATAGTATTGATACCAGTAAACCAAGAAACTAATTTATTGTGACTCAATTTATAATAAAACGTGAATTTCTCATAATCTACGCAGTGGATCGATCTAATCCTTGCACCGTTGTACTCAACAGCTCAATTTGCTTTAGATTATCCGTACGTTTAGCATAGGTTTGATATTAGTAAACAAATAATACCTTGTTATTGACTCAATTCATAATAAAACGTGAATTTCTCAGAATCTACGCAGTGGATCGATCTAATCCTTGCACCGTTGTACTCAACAGCTCAATTTGCTTTAGATTATCCGTACGTTTAGCATAGGTTTGATATTAGTAAACAAATAATACCTTGTTATTGACTCAATTCATAATAAAACGTGAATTTCTCATAATCTACGCAGTCGATCGAACTGATCCCTGCACCGTTGTACTCAACAGCTCAATTTGCTTTATTTTACCGTACGTTTATCATAGTATTGTTACCAGTAAACAAAGAAACCAATATAATTTGACTCAATCTATAATAAAACGTGGATTTCTCATAATCTACGCAGTCGATCGAACTGATCCCTGCACCGTTGTACTCAACAGTTCAATTGCTTTAGATTACCGTACGTTTATCATAGTCTTGATACCAGTAAACAAATAATACCTTTGATATTGACTCAATTCATAATAAAACGTGAATTACTCATAATCTACGCAGTTGATCGATCTAATCCTTGCACCGTTGTACTCAACAGCTCAATTTGCTTTAGATTATCCGTACGTTTAGCATAGGTTTGATATTAGTAAACAAACAATACCTTGTTATTGACTCCTTAATAATCCTTGCATAGTTGTACTCAACATCTCGAGTTGCGTTAGATTACCGTACGTTTAGCATAGGGTTGATATTAGCAAACAAAGAAACCAATTTATTTTGACTCAATTTATAATAAAATGTGAATATCTCCGAATCTACGCAGTGCCTCTATCCGATCCTTGCACCGTTGTACTCAACAGCTCAATTGCTTTAGATTACCGTACGTTTAGCATAGGGTTGATATTAGCAAACAAAGAAACCAATATAATTTGACTCAATTTATAATAAAACGTGGATTTCTCATAATCTACGCAGTGGATCGATCTGATCCTTGCACCGTTGTACTCAACAGTTCAATTGCTTTAAATTACCGTACGTTTATCATAGTCTTGAGACCAGTAAACAAAGAAACCAATATAATTTGACTCAATTTATAATAAAACGTGAATTTCTCCGAATCTACGCAGTGGATCGATCAGATCCCTGCACCGTTGTACTCAACAGCTCAATTGCTTTAGATTACCGTACGTTTAGCATAGTCTTGATACCAGTAAACAAATAATACCTTTGATATTGACTCAATTCATAATAAAACGTGAATTACTCATAATCTACGCAGTGGATCGCTCTAATCCTTGCACCGTTGTACTCAACAGCTCAATTTGCTTTAGATTATCCGTACGTTTAGCATAGGTTTGATATTAGTAAACAAACAATACCTTGTTATTGACTCCTTAATAATCCTTGCATAGTTGTACTCAACATCTCGAGTTGCGTTAGATTACCGTACGTTTAGCATAGGGTTGATATTAGCAAATAAAGAAACCAATTTATTTTGACTCAATTTATAATAAAATGTGAATATCTCCGAATCTACGCAGTGCCTCTATCCGATCCTTGCACCGTTGTACTCAACAGCTCAATTGCTTTAGATTACCGTACGTTTATCATAGTTTTGATACCAGTAAACATAGATCACCTTTGATATTGACACAATTCATAATAAAACCTGAATTTCTCTGAATAAACGAGGTGCATCGATCTAATCCTTGCATAGTTGTACTCAACATCTCGAGTTGCGTTAGATTACCGTACGTTTATCATAGTATTGATACCAGTAAACCAAGAAACTAATTTATTGTGACTCAATTTATAATAAAACGTGAATTTCTCATAATCTACGCAGTGGATCGATCTAATCCTTGCACCGTTGTACTCAACAGCTCAATTTGCTTTAGATTATCCGTACGTTTAGCATAGGTTTGATATTAGTAAACAAATAATACCTTGTTATTGACTCAATTCATAATAAAACGTGAATTTCTCATAATCTACGCAGTCGATCGAACTGATCCCTGCACCGTTGTACCAAAAGCTCAATTTGCTTTAGATTACCGTACGTTTATCATAGGTTTGATACCAGAAAACAAAGAAACCAATTAATTTTGACTCAATTCATAATAAAACGTGAATTTCTCATAATCTACGCAGTCGATCGAACTGATCCTTGCACCGTTGTACTCAACAGCTCAATTTGCTTTAGATTACCGTACGTTTATCATAGTTTTGTTACCAGTAAACAAAGAAACCAATATAATTTGACTCAATTTATAATAAAACGTGAATTTCTCCGAATCTACGCAGTGGATCGATCAGATCCTTGCATCGTTGTACTCAACAGCTCAATTTGCTTTAGATTACCGTACGTTTATCATAGTATTGTTACCAGTAAATAAAGAAACCAATATAATTTGACTCAATTTATAATAAAACGTGAATTTCTCATAATCTACGCAGTCGATCGAACTGATCCCTGCACCGTTGTACTCAACAGCTCAATTTGCTTTAGATTACCGTACGTTTATCATAGTATTGTTACCAGTAAATAAAGAAACCAATATAATTTGACTCAATTTATAATAAAACGTGGATTTCTCATAATCTACGCAGTCGATCGAACTGATCCTTGCACCGTTGTACTCAACAGTTCAATTGCTTTAGATTACCGTACGTTTATCATAGTCTTGAGACCAGTAAACAAATAATACCTTTGATATTGACTCAATTCATAATAAAACGTGAATTTCTCATAATCTACGCAGTCGATCGAACTGATCCCTGCACCGTTGTACTCAACAGCTCAATTTGCTTTAGATTACCGTACGTTTATCATAGTATTGTTACCAGTAAATAAAGAAACCAATATAATTTGACTCAATTTATAATAAAACGTGAATTTCTCATAATCTACGCAGTCGATCGAACTGATCCTTGCACCGTTGTACTCAACAGCTCAAGTTGCGTTAGATTACCGTACGTTTGTCATAGTCTTGATACCAGTAAACAAAGAACACCTTTGAAATTGAGTCAATTCATAACAAAACGAGAAATTCTCTGAATAAACGCGGTGAATCGGTCTAATCCTTGCATAGTTGTACTCAACATCACGAGTTGCGTTAGATTACCGTACGTTTATCATAGTTTTGATACCAGTAAACAAAGAAACCAATTTATTTTGACTCAATTTATAATAAAACGTGAATTTCTCCGAATCTACGCAGTGGATCGATCAGATCCTTGCATCGTTGTACTCAACAGCTCAATTGCTTTAGATTACCGTACGTTTATCATAGTTTTGTTACCAGTAAACAAAGAAACCAATGAATTTCTCCCAATCTACGCAGTGGATCGATCTAATCCTTGCACCGTTGTACTCAACAGCTCAATTTGCTTTAGATTATCCGTACGTTTAGCATAGGTTTGAGACCAGTAAACAAATAATACCTTTGATATTGACTCAATTCATAATAAAACGTGAATTTCTCATAATCTACGCAGTCGATCGAACTGATCCTTGCACCGTTGTACTCAACAGCTCAATTTGCTTTAGATTACCGTACGTTTATCATAGTTTTGTTACCAGTAAACAAAGAAACCAATATAATTTGACTCAATTTATAATAAAACGTGAATTTCTCCGAATCTACGCAGTGGATCGATCAGATCCTTGCATCGTTGTACTCAACAGCTCAATTGCTTTAGATTACCGTACGTTTATCATTGTTTTGTTACCAGTAAACAAAGAAACCAATGAATTTCTCCCAATCGACGCAGTGGATCGATCTAATCCTTGCACCGTTGTACTCAACAGCTCAATTTGCTTTAGATTATACGTACGTTTAGCATAGGTTTGATATTAGTAAACAAATAATACCTTGTTATTGACTCAATTTATAATAAAACGTGAATTTCTCATAATCTACGCAGTGGATCGATCTGATCCTTGCATCGTTGTACTCAACAGCTCAATTGCTTTAGATTACCGTACTTTTATCATAGTTTTGATACCAGAAAACAAAGAAACCAATTAATTTTGACTCAATTTATAATAAAACGTGAATTTCTCAGAATCTACGCAGTGGATCGATCTAATCCTTGCACCGTTGTACTCAACAGCTCAATTTGCTTTAGATTATCCGTACGTTTAGCATAGGTTTGATATTAGTAAACAAATAATACCTTGTTATTGACTCAATCTATAATAAAACGTGGATTTCTCATAATCTACGCAGTCGATCGAACTGATCCTTGCACCGTTGTACTCAACAGTTCAATTGCTTTAGATTACCGTACGTTTATCATAGTCTTGAGACCAGTAAACAAATAATACCTTTGATATTGACTCAATTCATAATAAAACGTGAATTTCTCATAATCTACGCAGTCGATCGAACTGATCCTTGCACCGTTGTACTCAACATCTCGAGTTGCGTTAGATTACCGTACGTTTAGCATAGGGTTGATATCAGCAAACAAAGAAACCAATTTATTTTGACTCAATTTATAATAAAACGTGAATATCTCCGAATCTACGCAGTGCATCGATCCGATCCTTGCACCGTTGCACTCAACAGCTCAATTGCTTTAGATTACCGTACGTTTATCATAGTGTTGATACCAGTAAACATAGATCACCTTTGATATTGACAAAATTCATAATAAAACCTGAATTTCTTTGAATAAACGAGGTGCATCGATCTAATCCTTGCATAGTTGTACTCAACATCTCGAGTTGCGTTAGATTACCGTACGTTTATCATAGTATTGATACCAGTAAACAAAGAAACCAATTTATTTTGACTCAATTTATAATAAAACGTGAATTTCTCCGAATCTACGCAGTGGATCTATCTGATACTTGCACTGTTGTACTCAACAGCTCAATTTGCTTTAGATTATCCGTACGTTTAGCATAGGTTTGATATTAGTAAACAAACAATACCTTGTTATTGACTCCTTAATAATCCTTGCATAGTTGTACTCAACATCTCGAGTTGCGTTAGATTACCGTACGTTTAGCATAGGGTTGATATTAGCAAACAAAGAAACCAATATAATTTGACTCAATTTATAATAAAACGTGGATTTCTCATAATCTACGCAGTGGATCGATCTGATCCTTGCACCGTTGTACTCAACAGTTCAATTGCTTTAAATTACCGTACGTTTATCATAGTCTTGAGACCAGTAAACAAATAATACCTTTGATATTGACTCAATTCATAATAAAACGTGAATTTCTCCGAATCTACGCAGTCGATCGAACTGATCCCTGCACCGTTGTACTCAACAGCTCAATTTGCTTTATTTTACCGTACGTTTATCATAGTTTTGTTACCAGTAAATAAAGAAACCAATATAATTTGACTCAATTTATAATAAAACGTGAATTTCTCATAATCTACGCAGTCGATCGAACTGATCCTTGCACCGTTGTACTCAACAGCTCAAGTTGCGTTAGATTACCGTACGTTTGTCATAGTCTTGATACCAGTAAACAAAGAACACCTTTGAAATTGAGTCAATTCATAACAAAACGAGAAATTCTCTGAATAAACGCGGTGAATCGGTCTAATCCTTGCATAGTTGTACTCAACATCACGAGTTGCGTTAGATTACCGTACGTTTATCATAGTTTTGATACCAGTAAACAAAGAAACCAATTTATTTTGACTCAATTTATAATAAAACGTGAATATCTCCGAATCTACGCAGTGCCTCTATCCGATCCTTGCACCGTTGTACTCAACAGCTCAATTGCTTTAGATTACCGTACGTTTATCATAGTTTTGATACCAGTAAACATAGATCACCTTTGATATTGACACAATTCATAATAAAACCTGAATTTCTCTGAATAAACGAGGTGCATCGATCTAATCCTTGCATAGTTGTACTCAACATCTCGAGTTGCGTTAGATTACCGTACGTTTATCATAGTATTGATACCAGTAAACCAAGAAACTAATTTATTGTGACTCAATTTATAATAAAACGTGAATTTCTCATAATCTACGCAGTGGATCGATCTAATCCTTGCACCGTTGTACTCAACAGCTCAATTTGCTTTAGATTATCCGTACGTTTAGCATAGGTTTGATATTAGTAAACAAATAATACCTTGTTATTGACTCAATTCATAATAAAACGTGAATTTCTCATAATCTACGCAGTCGATCGAACTGATCCCTGCACCGTTGTACCAAAAGCTCAATTTGCTTTAGATTACCGTACGTTTATCATAGGTTTGATACCAGAAAACAAAGAAACCAATTAATTTTGACTCAATTCATAATAAAACGTGAATTTCTCATAATCTACGCAGTCGATCGAACTGATCCTTGCACCGTTGTACTCAACAGCTCAATTTGCTTTAGATTACCGTACGTTTATCATAGTTTTGTTACCAGTAAACAAAGAAACCAATATAATTTGACTCAATTTATAATAAAACGTGAATTTCTCCGAATCTACGCAGTGGATCGATCAGATCCTTGCATCGTTGTACTCAACAGCTCAATTTGCTTTAGATTACCGTACGTTTATCATAGTATTGTTACCAGTAAATAAAGAAACCAATATAATTTGACTCAATTTATAATAAAACGTGAATTTCTCATAATCTACGCAGTCGATCGAACTGATCCCTGCACCGTTGTACTCAACAGCTCAATTTGCTTTAGATTACCGTACGTTTATCATAGTATTGTTACCAGTAAATAAAGAAACCAATATAATTTGACTCAATTTATAATAAAACGTGGATTTCTCATAATCTACGCAGTCGATCGAACTGATCCTTGCACCGTTGTACTCAACAGTTCAATTGCTTTAGATTACCGTACGTTTATCATAGTCTTGAGACCAGTAAACAAATAATACCTTTGATATTGACTCAATTCATAATAAAACGTGAATTTCTCATAATCTACGCAGTCGATCGAACTGATCCCTGCACCGTTGTACTCAACAGCTCAATTTGCTTTAGATTACCGTACGTTTATCATAGTATTGTTACCAGTAAATAAAGAAACCAATATAATTTGACTCAATTTATAATAAAACGTGAATTTCTCATAATCTACGCAGTCGATCGAACTGATCCTTGCACCGTTGTACTCAACAGCTCAAGTTGCGTTAGATTACCGTACGTTTGTCATAGTCTTGATACCAGTAAACAAAGAACACCTTTGAAATTGAGTCAATTCATAACAAAACGAGAAATTCTCTGAATAAACGCGGTGAATCGGTCTAATCCTTGCATAGTTGTACTCAACATCACGAGTTGCGTTAGATTACCGTACGTTTATCATAGTTTTGATACCAGTAAACAAAGAAACCAATTTATTTTGACTCAATTTATAATAAAACGTGAATTTCTCCGAATCTACGCAGTGGATCGATCAGATCCTTGCATCGTTGTACTCAACAGCTCAATTGCTTTAGATTACCGTACGTTTATCATAGTTTTGTTACCAGTAAACAAAGAAACCAATGAATTTCTCCCAATCTACGCAGTGGATCGATCTAATCCTTGCACCGTTGTACTCAACAGCTCAATTTGCTTTAGATTATCCGTACGTTTAGCATAGGTTTGAGACCAGTAAACAAATAATACCTTTGATATTGACTCAATTCATAATAAAACGTGAATTTCTCATAATCTACGCAGTCGATCGAACTGATCCTTGCACCGTTGTACTCAACAGCTCAATTTGCTTTAGATTACCGTACGTTTATCATAGTTTTGTTACCAGTAAACAAAGAAACCAATATAATTTGACTCAATTTATAATAAAACGTGAATTTCTCCGAATCTACGCAGTGGATCGATCAGATCCTTGCATCGTTGTACTCAACAGCTCAATTGCTTTAGATTACCGTACGTTTATCATTGTTTTGTTACCAGTAAACAAAGAAACCAATGAATTTCTCCCAATCGACGCAGTGGATCGATCTAATCCTTGCACCGTTGTACTCAACAGCTCAATTTGCTTTAGATTATACGTACGTTTAGCATAGGTTTGATATTAGTAAACAAATAATACCTTGTTATTGACTCAATTTATAATAAAACGTGAATTTCTCATAATCTACGCAGTGGATCGATCTGATCCTTGCATCGTTGTACTCAACAGCTCAATTGCTTTAGATTACCGTACTTTTATCATAGTTTTGATACCAGAAAACAAAGAAACCAATTAATTTTGACTCAATTTATAATAAAACGTGAATTTCTCAGAATCTACGCAGTGGATCGATCTAATCCTTGCACCGTTGTACTCAACAGCTCAATTTGCTTTAGATTATCCGTACGTTTAGCATAGGTTTGATATTAGTAAACAAATAATACCTTGTTATTGACTCAATCTATAATAAAACGTGGATTTCTCATAATCTACGCAGTCGATCGAACTGATCCTTGCACCGTTGTACTCAACAGTTCAATTGCTTTAGATTACCGTACGTTTATCATAGTCTTGAGACCAGTAAACAAATAATACCTTTGATATTGACTCAATTCATAATAAAACGTGAATTTCTCATAATCTACGCAGTCGATCGAACTGATCCTTGCACCGTTGTACTCAACATCTCGAGTTGCGTTAGATTACCGTACGTTTAGCATAGGGTTGATATCAGCAAACAAAGAAACCAATTTATTTTGACTCAATTTATAATAAAACGTGAATATCTCCGAATCTACGCAGTGCATCGATCCGATCCTTGCACCGTTGCACTCAACAGCTCAATTGCTTTAGATTACCGTACGTTTATCATAGTGTTGATACCAGTAAACATAGATCACCTTTGATATTGACAAAATTCATAATAAAACCTGAATTTCTTTGAATAAACGAGGTGCATCGATCTAATCCTTGCATAGTTGTACTCAACATCTCGAGTTGCGTTAGATTACCGTACGTTTATCATAGTATTGATACCAGTAAACAAAGAAACCAATTTATTTTGACTCAATTTATAATAAAACGTGAATTTCTCCGAATCTACGCAGTGGATCTATCTGATACTTGCACTGTTGTACTCAACAGCTCAATTTGCTTTAGATTATCCGTACGTTTAGCATAGGTTTGATATTAGTAAACAAACAATACCTTGTTATTGACTCCTTAATAATCCTTGCATAGTTGTACTCAACATCTCGAGTTGCGTTAGATTACCGTACGTTTAGCATAGGGTTGATATTAGCAAACAAAGAAACCAATATAATTTGACTCAATTTATAATAAAACGTGGATTTCTCATAATCTACGCAGTGGATCGATCTGATCCTTGCACCGTTGTACTCAACAGTTCAATTGCTTTAAATTACCGTACGTTTATCATAGTCTTGAGACCAGTAAACAAATAATACCTTTGATATTGACTCAATTCATAATAAAACGTGAATTTCTCCGAATCTACGCAGTCGATCGAACTGATCCCTGCACCGTTGTACTCAACAGCTCAATTTGCTTTATTTTACCGTACGTTTATCATAGTTTTGTTACCAGTAAATAAAGAAACCAATATAATTTGACTCAATTTATAATAAAACGTGAATTTCTCATAATCTACGCAGTCGATCGAACTGATCCTTGCACCGTTGTACTCAACAGCTCAAGTTGCGTTAGATTACCGTACGTTTGTCATAGTCTTGATACCAGTAAACAAAGAACACCTTTGAAATTGAGTCAATTCATAACAAAACGAGAAATTCTCTGAATAAACGCGGTGAATCGGTCTAATCCTTGCATAGTTGTACTCAACATCACGAGTTGCGTTAGATTACCGTACGTTTATCATAGTTTTGATACCAGTAAACAAAGAAACCAATTTATTTTGACTCAATTTATAATAAAACGTGAATTTCTCCGAATCTACGCAGTGGATCGATCAGATCCTTGCATCGTTGTACTCAACAGCTCAATTGCTTTAGATTACCGTACGTTTATCATAGTTTTGTTACCAGTAAACAAAGAAACCAATGAATTTCTCCCAATCTACGCAGTGGATCGATCTAATCCTTGCACCGTTGTACTCAACAGCTCAATTTGCTTTAGATTATCCGTACGTTTAGCATAGGTTTGAGACCAGTAAACAAATAATACCTTTGATATTGACTCAATTCATAATAAAACGTGAATTTCTCATAATCTACGCAGTCGATCGAACTGATCCTTGCACCGTTGTACTCAACAGCTCAATTTGCTTTAGATTACCGTACGTTTATCATAGTTTTGTTACCAGTAAACAAAGAAACCAATATAATTTGACTCAATTTATAATAAAACGTGAATTTCTCCGAATCTACGCAGTGGATCGATCAGATCCTTGCATCGTTGTACTCAACAGCTCAATTGCTTTAGATTACCGTACGTTTATCATAGTTTTGTTACCAGTAAACAAAGAAACCAATGAATTTCTCCCAATCGACGCAGTGGATCGATCTAATCCTTGCACCGTTGTACTCAACAGCTCAATTTGCTTTAGATTATACGTACGTTTAGCATAGGTTTGATATTAGTAAACAAATAATACCTTGTTATTGACTCAATTTATAATAAAACGTGAATTTCTCATAATCTACGCAGTGGATCGATCTGATCCTTGCATCGTTGTACTCAACAGCTCAATTGCTTTAGATTACCGTACTTTTATCATAGTTTTGATACCAGAAAACAAAGAAACCAATTAATTTTGACTCAATTTATAATAAAACGTGAATTTCTCAGAATCTACGCAGTGGATCGATCTAATCCTTGCACCGTTGTACTCAACAGCTCAATTTGCTTTAGATTATCCGTACGTTTAGCATAGGTTTGATATTAGTAAACAAATAATACCTTGTTATTGACTCAATCTATAATAAAACGTGGATTTCTCATAATCTACGCAGTCGATCGAACTGATCCTTGCACCGTTGTACTCAACAGTTCAATTGCTTTAGATTACCGTACGTTTATCATAGTCTTGAGACCAGTAAACAAATAATACCTTTGATATTGACTCAATTCATAATAAAACGTGAATTTCTCATAATCTACGCAGTCGATCGAACTGATCCTTGCACCGTTGTACTCAACATCTCGAGTTGCGTTAGATTACCGTACGTTTAGCATAGGGTTGATATCAGCAAACAAAGAAACCAATTTATTTTGACTCAATTTATAATAAAACGTGAATATCTCCGAATCTACGCAGTGCATCGATCCGATCCTTGCACCGTTGCACTCAACAGCTCAATTGCTTTAGATTACCGTACGTTTATCATAGTGTTGATACCAGTAAACATAGATCACCTTTGATATTGACAAAATTCATAATAAAACCTGAATTTCTTTGAATAAACGAGGTGCATCGATCTAATCCTTGCATAGTTGTACTCAACATCTCGAGTTGCGTTAGATTACCGTACGTTTATCATAGTATTGATACCAGTAAACAAAGAAACCAATTTATTTTGACTCAATTTATAATAAAACGTGAATTTCTCCGAATCTACGCAGTGGATCTATCTGATACTTGCACTGTTGTACTCAACAGCTCAATTTGCTTTAGATTATCCGTACGTTTAGCATAGGTTTGATATTAGTAAACAAACAATACCTTGTTATTGACTCCTTAATAATCCTTGCATAGTTGTACTCAACATCTCGAGTTGCGTTAGATTACCGTACGTTTAGCATAGGGTTGATATTAGCAAACAAAGAAACCAATATAATTTGACTCAATTTATAATAAAACGTGGATTTCTCATAATCTACGCAGTGGATCGATCTGATCCTTGCACCGTTGTACTCAACAGTTCAATTGCTTTAAATTACCGTACGTTTATCATAGTCTTGAGACCAGTAAACAAATAATACCTTTGATATTGACTCAATTCATAATAAAACGTGAATTTCTCCGAATCTACGCAGTCGATCGAACTGATCCCTGCACCGTTGTACTCAACAGCTCAATTTGCTTTATTTTACCGTACGTTTATCATAGTTTTGTTACCAGTAAACAAAGAAACCAATTTATTTTGACTCAATTTATAATAAAACGTGAATATCTCCGAATCTACGCAGTGCATCGATCCGATCCTTGCACCGTTGTACTCAACAGCTCAATTGCTTTAGATTACCGTACGTTTATCATAGTTTTGATACCAGTAAACATAGATCACCTTTGATATTGACACAATTCATAATAAAACCTGAATTTCTCTGAATAAACGAGGTGCATCGATCTAATCCTTGCATAGTTGTACTCAACATCTCGAGTTGCGTTAGATTACCGTACGTTTATCATAGTATTGATACCAGTAAACCAAGAAACTAATTTATTGTGACTCAATTTATAATAAAACGTGGATTTCTCATAATCTACGCAGTCGATCGAACTGATCCTTGCACCGTTGTACTCAACAGTTCAATTGCTTTAGATTACCGTACGTTTATCATAGTCTTGAGACCAGTAAACAAATAATACCTTTGATATTGACTCAATTCATAATAAAACGTGAATTTCTCATAATCTACGCAGTCGATCGAACTGATCCCTGCACCGTTGTACTCAACAGCTCAATTTGCTTTAGATTACCGTACGTTTATCATAGTATTGTTACCAGTAAATAAAGAAACCAATATAATTTGACTCAATTTATAATAAAACGTGAATTTCTCATAATCTACGCAGTCGATCGAACTGATCCTTGCACCGTTGTACTCAACAGCTCAAGTTGCGTTAGATTACCGTACGTTTGTCATAGTCTTGATACCAGTAAACAAAGAACACCTTTGAAATTGAGTCAATTCATAACAAAACGAGAAATTCTCTGAATAAACGCGGTGAATCGGTCTAATCCTTGCATAGTTGTACTCAACATCACGAGTTGCGTTAGATTACCGTACGTTTATCATAGTTTTGATACCAGTAAACAAAGAAACCAATTTATTTTGACTCAATTTATAATAAAACGTGAATTTCTCCGAATCTACGCAGTGGATCGATCAGATCCTTGCATCGTTGTACTCAACAGCTCAATTGCTTTAGATTACCGTACGTTTATCATAGTTTTGTTACCAGTAAACAAAGAAACCAATGAATTTCTCCCAATCTACGCAGTGGATCGATCTAATCCTTGCACCGTTGTACTCAACAGCTCAATTTGCTTTAGATTATCCGTACGTTTAGCATAGGTTTGAGACCAGTAAACAAATAATACCTTTGATATTGACTCAATTCATAATAAAACGTGAATTTCTCATAATCTACGCAGTCGATCGAACTGATCCTTGCACCGTTGTACTCAACAGCTCAATTTGCTTTAGATTACCGTACGTTTATCATAGTTTTGTTACCAGTAAACAAAGAAACCAATATAATTTGACTCAATTTATAATAAAACGTGAATTTCTCCGAATCTACGCAGTGGATCGATCAGATCCTTGCATCGTTGTACTCAACAGCTCAATTGCTTTAGATTACCGTACGTTTATCATAGTTTTGTTACCAGTAAACAAAGAAACCAATGAATTTCTCCCAATCGACGCAGTGGATCGATCTAATCCTTGCACCGTTGTACTCAACAGCTCAATTTGCTTTAGATTATACGTACGTTTAGCATAGGTTTGATATTAGTAAACAAATAATACCTTGTTATTGACTCAATTTATAATAAAACGTGAATTTCTCATAATCTACGCAGTGGATCGATCTGATCCTTGCATCGTTGTACTCAACAGCTCAATTGCTTTAGATTACCGTACTTTTATCATAGTTTTGATACCAGAAAACAAAGAAACCAATTAATTTTGACTCAATTTATAATAAAACGTGAATTTCTCAGAATCTACGCAGTGGATCGATCTAATCCTTGCACCGTTGTACTCAACAGCTCAATTTGCTTTAGATTATCCGTACGTTTAGCATAGGTTTGATATTAGTAAACAAATAATACCTTGTTATTGACTCAATCTATAATAAAACGTGGATTTCTCATAATCTACGCAGTCGATCGAACTGATCCTTGCACCGTTGTACTCAACAGTTCAATTGCTTTAGATTACCGTACGTTTATCATAGTCTTGAGACCAGTAAACAAATAATACCTTTGATATTGACTCAATTCATAATAAAACGTGAATTTCTCATAATCTACGCAGTCGATCGAACTGATCCTTGCACCGTTGTACTCAACATCTCGAGTTGCGTTAGATTACCGTACGTTTAGCATAGGGTTGATATCAGCAAACAAAGAAACCAATTTATTTTGACTCAATTTATAATAAAACGTGAATATCTCCGAATCTACGCAGTGCATCGATCCGATCCTTGCACCGTTGCACTCAACAGCTCAATTGCTTTAGATTACCGTACGTTTATCATAGTGTTGATACCAGTAAACATAGATCACCTTTGATATTGACAAAATTCATAATAAAACCTGAATTTCTTTGAATAAACGAGGTGCATCGATCTAATCCTTGCATAGTTGTACTCAACATCTCGAGTTGCGTTAGATTACCGTACGTTTATCATAGTATTGATACCAGTAAACAAAGAAACCAATTTATTTTGACTCAATTTATAATAAAACGTGAATTTCTCCGAATCTACGCAGTGGATCTATCTGATACTTGCACTGTTGTACTCAACAGCTCAATTTGCTTTAGATTATCCGTACGTTTAGCATAGGTTTGATATTAGTAAACAAACAATACCTTGTTATTGACTCCTTAATAATCCTTGCATAGTTGTACTCAACATCTCGAGTTGCGTTAGATTACCGTACGTTTAGCATAGGGTTGATATTAGCAAACAAAGAAACCAATATAATTTGACTCAATTTATAATAAAACGTGGATTTCTCATAATCTACGCAGTGGATCGATCTGATCCTTGCACCGTTGTACTCAACAGTTCAATTGCTTTAAATTACCGTACGTTTATCATAGTCTTGAGACCAGTAAACAAATAATACCTTTGATATTGACTCAATTCATAATAAAACGTGAATTTCTCCGAATCTACGCAGTCGATCGAACTGATCCCTGCACCGTTGTACTCAACAGCTCAATTTGCTTTATTTTACCGTACGTTTATCATAGTTTTGATACCAGTAAACAAAGAAACCAATTTATTTTGACTCAATTTATAATAAAACGTGAATATCTCCGAATCTACGCAGTGCATCGATCCGATCCTTGCACCGTTGTACTCAACAGCTCAATTGCTTTAGATTACCGTACGTTTATCATAGTTTTGATACCAGTAAACATAGATCACCTTTGATATTGACACAATTCATAATAAAACCTGAATTTCTCTGAATAAACGAGGTGCATCGATCTAATCCTTGCATAGTTGTACTCAACATCTCGAGTTGCGTTAGATTACCGTACGTTTATCATAGTATTGATACCAGTAAACCAAGAAACTAATTTATTGTGACTCAATTTATAATAAAACGTGGATTTCTCATAATCTACGCAGTCGATCGAACTGATCCTTGCACCGTTGTACTCAACAGTTCAATTGCTTTAGATTACCGTACGTTTATCATAGTCTTGAGACCAGTAAACAAATAATACCTTTGATATTGACTCAATTCATAATAAAACGTGAATTTCTCATAATCTACGCAGTCGATCGAACTGATCCCTGCACCGTTGTACTCAACAGCTCAATTTGCTTTAGATTACCGTACGTTTATCATAGTATTGTTACCAGTAAATAAAGAAACCAATATAATTTGACTCAATTTATAATAAAACGTGAATTTCTCATAATCTACGCAGTCGATCGAACTGATCCTTGCACCGTTGTACTCAACAGCTCAAGTTGCGTTAGATTACCGTACGTTTGTCATAGTCTTGATACCAGTAAACAAAGAACACCTTTGAAATTGAGTCAATTCATAACAAAACGAGAAATTCTCTGAATAAACGCGGTGAATCGGTCTAATCCTTGCATAGTTGTACTCAACATCACGAGTTGCGTTAGATTACCGTACGTTTATCATAGTTTTGATACCAGTAAACAAAGAAACCAATTTATTTTGACTCAATTTATAATAAAACGTGAATTTCTCCGAATCTACGCAGTGGATCGATCAGATCCTTGCATCGTTGTACTCAACAGCTCAATTGCTTTAGATTACCGTACGTTTATCATAGTTTTGTTACCAGTAAACAAAGAAACCAATGAATTTCTCCCAATCTACGCAGTGGATCGATCTAATCCTTGCACCGTTGTACTCAACAGCTCAATTTGCTTTAGATTATCCGTACGTTTAGCATAGGTTTGAGACCAGTAAACAAATAATACCTTTGATATTGACTCAATTCATAATAAAACGTGAATTTCTCATAATCTACGCAGTCGATCGAACTGATCCTTGCACCGTTGTACTCAACAGCTCAATTTGCTTTAGATTACCGTACGTTTATCATAGTTTTGTTACCAGTAAACAAAGAAACCAATATAATTTGACTCAATTTATAATAAAACGTGAATTTCTCCGAATCTACGCAGTGGATCGATCAGATCCTTGCATCGTTGTACTCAACAGCTCAATTGCTTTAGATTACCGTACGTTTATCATAGTTTTGTTACCAGTAAACAAAGAAACCAATGAATTTCTCCCAATCGACGCAGTGGATCGATCTAATCCTTGCACCGTTGTACTCAACAGCTCAATTTGCTTTAGATTATACGTACGTTTAGCATAGGTTTGATATTAGTAAACAAATAATACCTTGTTATTGACTCAATTTATAATAAAACGTGAATTTCTCATAATCTACGCAGTGGATCGATCTGATCCTTGCATCGTTGTACTCAACAGCTCAATTGCTTTAGATTACCGTACTTTTATCATAGTTTTGATACCAGAAAACAAAGAAACCAATTAATTTTGACTCAATTTATAATAAAACGTGAATTTCTCATAATCTACGCAGTGGATCGATCTGATCCTTGCACCGTTGTACTCAACAGTTCAATTGCTTTAAATTACCGTACGTTTATCATAGTCTTGAGACCAGTAAACAAATAATACCTTTGATATTGACTCAATTCATAATAAAACGTGAATTTCTCCGAATCTACGCAGTCGATCGAACTGATCCCTGCACCGTTGTACTCAACAGCTCAATTTGCTTTATTTTACCGTACGTTTATCATAGTTTTGTTACCAGTAAACAAAGAAACCAATTTATTTTGACTCAATTTATAATAAAACGTGAATATCTCCGAATCTACGCAGTGCATCGATCCGATCCTTGCACCGTTGTACTCAACAGCTCAATTGCTTTAGATTACCGTACGTTTATCATAGTTTTGATACCAGTAAACATAGATCACCTTTGATATTGACACAATTCATAATAAAACCTGAATTTCTCTGAATAAACGAGGTGCATCGATCTAATCCTTGCATAGTTGTACTCAACATCTCGAGTTGCGTTAGATTACCGTACGTTTATCATAGTATTGATACCAGTAAACCAAGAAACTAATTTATTGTGACTCAATTTATAATAAAACGTGGATTTCTCATAATCTACGCAGTCGATCGAACTGATCCTTGCACCGTTGTACTCAACAGTTCAATTGCTTTAGATTACCGTACGTTTATCATAGTCTTGAGACCAGTAAACAAATAATACCTTTGATATTGACTCAATTCATAATAAAACGTGAATTTCTCATAATCTACGCAGTCGATCGAACTGATCCCTGCACCGTTGTACTCAACAGCTCAATTTGCTTTAGATTACCGTACGTTTATCATAGTATTGTTACCAGTAAATAAAGAAACCAATATAATTTGACTCAATTTATAATAAAACGTGAATTTCTCATAATCTACGCAGTCGATCGAACTGATCCTTGCACCGTTGTACTCAACAGCTCAAGTTGCGTTAGATTACCGTACGTTTGTCATAGTCTTGATACCAGTAAACAAAGAACACCTTTGAAATTGAGTCAATTCATAAAAAACGAGAAATTCTCTGAATAAACGCGGTGAATCGGTCTAATCCTTGCATAGTTGTACTCAACATCACGAGTTGCGTTAGATTACCGTACGTTTATCATAGTTTTGATACCAGTAAACAAAGAAACCAATTTATTTTGACTCAATTTATAATAAAACGTGAATTTCTCCGAATCTACGCAGTGGATCGATCAGATCCTTGCATCGTTGTACTCAACAGCTCAATTGCTTTAGATTACCGTACGTTTATCATAGTTTTGTTACCAGTAAACAAAGAAACCAATGAATTTCTCCCAATCTACGCAGTGGATCGATCTAATCCTTGCACCGTTGTACTCAACAGCTCAATTTGCTTTAGATTATCCGTACGTTTAGCATAGGTTTGAGACCAGTAAACAAATAATACCTTTGATATTGACTCAATTCATAATAAAACGTGAATTTCTCATAATCTACGCAGTCGATCGAACTGATCCTTGCACCGTTGTACTCAACAGCTCAATTTGCTTTAGATTACCGTACGTTTATCATAGTTTTGTTACCAGTAAACAAAGAAACCAATATAATTTGACTCAATTTATAATAAAACGTGAATTTCTCCGAATCTACGCAGTGGATCGATCAGATCCTTGCATCGTTGTACTCAACAGCTCAATTGCTTTAGATTACCGTACGTTTATCATAGTTTTGTTACCAGTAAACAAAGAAACCAATGAATTTCTCCCAATCGACGCAGTGGATCGATCTAATCCTTGCACCGTTGTACTCAACAGCTCAATTTGCTTTAGATTATACGTACGTTTAGCATAGGTTTGATATTAGTAAACAAATAATACCTTGTTATTGACTCAATTTATAATAAAACGTGAATTTCTCATAATCTACGCAGTGGATCGATCTGATCCTTGCATCGTTGTACTCAACAGCTCAATTGCTTTAGATTACCGTACTTTTATCATAGTTTTGATACCAGAAAACAAAGAAACCAATTAATTTGACTCAATTTATAATAAAACGTGAATTTCTCAGAATCTACGCAGTGGATCGATCTAATCCTTGCACCGTTGTACTCAACAGCTCAATTTGCTTTAGATTATCCGTACGTTTAGCATAGGTTTGATATTAGTAAACAAATAATACCTTGTTATTGACTCAATCTATAATAAAACGTGGATTTCTCATAATCTACGCAGTCGATCGAACTGATCCTTGCACCGTTGTACTCAACAGTTCAATTGCTTTAGATTACCGTACGTTTATCATAGTCTTGAGACCAGTAAACAAATAATACCTTTGATATTGACTCAATTCATAATAAAACGTGAATTTCTCATAATCTACGCAGTCGATCGAACTGATCCTTGCACCGTTGTACTCAACATCTCGAGTTGCGTTAGATTACCGTACGTTTATCATAGGTTTGATATCAGTAAACAAAGAAACCAATTTATTTTGACTCAATTTATAATAAAACGTGAATATCTCCGAATCTACGCAGTGCATCGATCCGATCCTTGCACCGTTGCACTCAACAGCTCAATTGCTTTAGATTACCGTACGTTTATCATAGTGTTTGATACCAGTAAACATAGATCACCTTTGATATTGACAAAATTCATAATAAAACCTGAATTTCTTTGAATAACGAGGTGCATCGATCTAATCCTTGCATAGTTGTACTCAACATCTCGAGTTGCGTTAGATTACCGTACGTTTATCATAGTATTGATACCAGTAAACAAAGAAACCAATTTATTTGACTCAATTTATAATAAAACGTGAATTTCTCCGAATCTACGCAGTGGATCTATCTGATACTTGCACTGTTGTACTCAACAGCTCAATTTGCTTTAGATTATCCGTACGTTTAGCATAGGTTTGATATTAGTAAACAAACAATACCTTGTTATTGACTCCTTAATAATCCTTGCATAGTTGTACTCAACATCTCGAGTTGCGTTAGATTACCGTACGTTTAGCATAGGTTGATATTAGCAAACAAAGAAACCAATATAATTTGACTCAATTTATAATAAAACGTGGATTTCTCATAATCTACGCAGTGGATCGATCTGATCCTTGCACCGTTGTACTCAACAGTTCAATTGCTTTAAATTACCGTACGTTTATCATAGTCTTGAGACCAGTAAACAAATAATACCTTTGATATTGACTCAATTCATAATAAAACGTGAATTTCTCAAATCTACGCAGTCGATCGAACTGATCCCTGCACCGTTGTACTCAACAGCTCAATTTGCTTTAGATTACCGTACGTTTATCATAGTATTGTTACCAGTAAATAAAGAAACCAATATAATTTGACTCAATTTATAATAAAACGTGAATATCTCCGAATCTACGCAGTGCATCGATCCGATCCTTGCACCGTTGCACTCAACAGCTCAATTGCTTTAGATTACCGTACGTTTATCATAGTTTGATACCAGTAAACATAGATCACCTTTGATATTGACAAAATTCATAATAAAACCTGAATTTCTCTGAATAACGAGGTGCATCGATCTAATCCTTGCATAGTTGTACTCAACATCTCGAGTTGCGTTAGATTACCGTACGTTTATCATAGTATTGATACCAGTAAACCAAGAAACCAATTTATTTGACTCAATTTATAATAAAACGTGAATTTCTCATAATCTACGCAGTGGATCGATCTGATCCTTGCACCGTTGTACTCAACAGCTCAATTTGCTTTAGATTACCGTACGTTTATCATAGTTTTGAGACCAGTAAACAAATAATACCTTTGATATTGACTCAATTCATAATAAAACGTGAATTTCTCATAATCTACGCAGTCGATCGAACTGATCCCTTGCACGTTGTACTCAACAGCTCAATTTGCTTTAGATTACCGTACGTTTATCATAGTATTGTTACCAGTAAACAAAGAAACCAATATAATTTGACTCAATTTATAATAAAACGTGAATTTTCATAATCTACGCAGTGGATCGATCTGATCCTTGCACCGTTGTACTCAACAGCTCAATTGCTTTAGATTACCGTACGTTTATCATAGTCTTGATACCAGTAAACATAGATCACCTTTGATATTGACACAATTCATAATAAAACCTGAATTCTCTAATAAACGAGGTGGATCGATCTAATCCTTGCATAGTTGTACTCAACAGCTCAATTGCTTTAGATTACCGTACGTTTATCATAGTTTTGATACCAGTAAACAAAGAAACCAATTTAATTTGACTCAATTTATAATAAAACGTGAATTTCTCCGAATCTACGCAGTGGATCGATCAGATCCTTGCACCGTTGTACTCAACAGCTCAATTGCTTTAGATTACCGTACGTTTATCATAGTTTTGTTACCAGTAAACAAAGAAACCAATGAATTCTCCCAATCTACGCAGTGGATCGATCTAATCCTTGCACCGTTGTACTCAACAGCTCAATTGCTTTAGATTACCGTACGTTTACTATGCTTCTAAACGTACGGTAATCTAACGCAACTCGAGATGTTGAGTACAACTATGCAAAAGGATTATTAAGGAGTCA
>NW_022279873.1:0-28936 GCF_009193385.2 Nasonia vitripennis
AGTTGTACTCAACAGCTGAGTTGCGTTAGATTACCGTACGGTTATCATAGTTTTGATACCAGTAAACAAAGAACACGTTTGAAATTGACTCAATTCATAATAAAACGTGAATTTTCTCATTAATCTCTCCGATCTAATCCTTGCATAGTTGTACTCAACAGCTAGAGTTGCGTTAGATTACCGTACGGTTATCATAGTTTTGATACCAGTAAACAATGAAACCTTTGATATTGACTCAATTCATAATAAAACGTGAATTTCTCATAATCTACGTGGTGCATCGATCTAATCGTTGCATAGTTGTACTCAACAGCTTGAGTTGCGTTAGATTACCGTACGGTTATATAGTTTTGATACCAGTAAACAAAGAACACCGTTTGAAATTGACTCAACTCATAATAAAACGTGAAATTCTCTGAATAAACGCGGTGTGCATCGATCTAATCGTTGCATAGTTGTACTCAACAGCTTGAGTTGCGTTAGATTACCGTACGGTTATCATAGTGTTGATACCAGTAAACAAAGAACACCTTTGAAATTGACTCAACTCATAATAAAACGTGAAATTCTCTGAATAAACGGGTGCATCGATCTAATCCTTGCATAGTTGTACTCAACAGCTTGAGTTGCGTTAGATTACCGTACGGTTATCATAGTTTGATACCAGTAAACAAAGAACACCTTTGAAATTGACTCAACTCATAATAAACGTGAATTTCTCATAATCTACGCAGTGCATCGATCTAATCCTTGCATAGTTGTACTCAACAGCTTAGAGTTGCGTTAGATTACCGTACGGTTATCATAGTGTTGATACCAGTAAACAAAGAACACCTTTGAAATTGACTCAATTCATAATAAAACGTGAAATTCTCTAATAAACGCGGTGCATCGATCTAATCGTTGCATAGTTGTACTCAACAGCTTGAGTTGCGTTAGATTACCGTACGGTTATCATAGTTTTGATACCAGTAAACAAAGAACACCTTTTGAAATTGACTCAACTCATAATAAAACGTGAAATTCTCTGAATAAACGCGGTGCATCGATCTAATCCTTGCATAGTTGTACTCAACAGCTTGAGTTGCGTTAGATTACCGTACGGTTATCATAGTGTTGATACCAGTAAACAAAGAACACCGTTGAAATTGACTCAACTCATAATAAAACGTGAATTTCTCATAATCTACGCGGTGCATCGTTCTAATCCTTGCATAGTTGTACTCAACAGCTAGAGTTGCGTTAGATTACCGTACGGTTATCATGGTGTTGATACCAGTAAACAAAGAACACCGTTGAAATTGACTCAACTCATAATAAAACGTGAATTTCTCCTGAATAAACGCGGTGCATCGATTCTATCGTTGTAGTTGTACTCAACAGCTTGAGTTGCGTTAGATTACCGTACGGTTATATAGTTTTGATACCAGTAAACAAAGAACACCTTTGAAATTGACTCAACTCATAATAAAACGTGAAATTCTCTGAATAAACGCGGTGCATCGATCTAATCCTTGCATAGTTGTACTCAACAGCTTGAGTTGCGTTAGATTACCGTACGGTTATCATAGTTTTGATACCAGTAAACAAAGAACACCTTTGAAATTGACTCAATTCATAATAAAACGTGAATTTCTCATAATCTACGCGGTGCATCGATCTAATCGTTGCATAGTTGTACTCAACAGCTTGAGTTGCGTTAGATTACCGTACGGTTATTATAGTTTTGATACCAGTAAACAAAGAACACCGTTGAAATTGACTCAACTCATAAAAAACGTGAATTTCTCTGAATAAACGCGGTGCATCGATCTAATCGTTGCGTAGTTGTACTCAACAGCTAGAGTTGCGTTAGATTACCGTACGGTTATCATAGTTTTGATACCAGTAAACAAAGAACACCTTTGAAATTGACTCAACTCATAATAAAACGTGAAATCTCTCATAAACGCGTGGTGCATCGATCTAATCCTTGCATAGTTGTACTCAACAGCTTGAGTTGCGTTAGATTACCGTACGGTTATCATAGTGTTGATACCAGTAAACAAAGAACACCTTTGAATTGACTCAACTCATAATAAAACGTGAATTCTCATAATCTACGCGGTGCATCGATCTAATCCTTGCATAGTTGTACTCAACAGCTAGAGTTGCGTTAGATTACCGTACGGTTATCATAGTGTTGATACAGTAAACAAGAACACCGTTGAAATTGACTCAAATTCATAATAAAACGTGAAATTCTCTGAATAAACGCGGTGCATCGATCTAATCCTTGCGTAGTTGTACTCAACAGCTGAGTTGCGTTAGATTACCGTACGGTTATCATAGTGTTGATACCAGTAAACAAAGAACACCTTGAAATTGACTCAACTCATAATAAAACGTGAAATTCTCATAATCTACGCGGTGCATCGATCTAATCCTTGCATAGTTGTACTCAACAGCTAGAGTTGCGTTAGATTACCGTACGGTTATCATAGTTTGATACCAGTAAACAATGAAAACCCTTTGATATTGACTCAATTCATAATAAAACGTGAATTTCTCATAATCTACGTGCGTGCATCGATCTAATCGTTGCATAGTTGTACTCAACAGCTTGAGTTGCGTTAGATTACCGTACGGTTATCATAGTTTTGATACCAGTAAACAAAGAACACCTTTGATATTGACTCAATTCATATAAAACGTGAAATTCTCATAATCTACGCGGTTGCATCGATCTAATCGTTGCATAGTTGTACTCAACAGCTGAGTTGTGTTTGATTGCCGTACGTTATTATAGGTTTGATACTAGTAAACAAAGAAAACCAACTGATTTTGACTCAATTCATAATAAAACGTGAAATTCTCTGAATAAACGCGGTGCATCGATCTAATCGTTGCATAGTTGTACTCAACAGCTTGAGTTGCGTTAGATTACCTTACGGTTATCATAGTTTTGATACCAGTAAACAAAGAACACCTTTGAAATTGACTCAACTCATAATAAAACGTGAAATTCTCTGAATAAACGCGGTGCATCGATCTAATCTTGCGTAGTTGTACTCAACAGCTTGAGTTGCGTTAGATTACCGTACGGTTATCATAGTGTTTGATACAGTAAACAAAGAACACCGTTGAAATTGACTCAACTCATAATAAAACGTGAATTTCTCATAATCTACGCGGTGGCATCGTTCTATCCTTGCGTAGTTGTACTCAACAGCTAGAGTTGCGTTAGATTGCCGTACGGTTATCATAGTTTTGATACCAGTAAACAAAGAACACCGTTGAAATTGACTCAACTCATAATAAAAACGTGAAATTCTCTGAATATAAACGCGGTGCATCGATCTAATCCTTGCGTAGTTGTACTCAACAGCTTGAGTTGCGTTAGATTACCGTACGGTTATCATAGTTTTTACCAGTAAACAATGAAAACCTTTGATATTGACTCAATTCATAATAAAACGTGAATTTCTCATAATCTACGTGGTGCATCGATCTAATCGTTGCATAGTTGTACTCAGCAGCTTGAGATGCGTTAGATTACCGTACGGTTATCATAGTTTGATACAGTAAACAAAGAACACCTTGATATTGACTCAATTCAGTATAAAACGTGAATTTCTCATAATCTACGCGGTACATCGATCTAATCGTTGCATAGTTGTACTCAACAGCTTGAGTTGCGTTAGATTACCTTACGGTTATTATAGTTTTGATACCAGTAAACAAGAACACCTTTGAAATTGACTCAACTCATAATAAAACGTGAAATCATCTGAATAAACGCGGTGGCATCGATCTAATCCTTGCGTAGTTGTACCCAACAGCTTGAGTTGCGTTAGATTACCGTACGGTTATCATAGTGTTGATAGCAGTAACAAAGAACACCGTTGAAATTGACTCAACTCATAATAAAACGTGAATTTCTCATAATCTACGCAGTGGATCGTTCTATCCTTGCGTAGTTGTACTCAACAGCTAGAGTTGCGTTAGATTGCCGTACGGTTATCATAGGTGTTGATACCAGTAAACAAAGAGCACCGTTGAAATTGACTCAACTCATAATAAAACGTGAAATCATCTGAATAAACGCGGGTGCATCGATCTAATCCTTGCGTAGTTGTACCCAACAGCTTGAGTTGCGTTAGATTACCGTACGGTTATCATAGTTTTGATACCAGTAAACAAAGAACACGTTTGATATTGACTCAATTCATATAAAACGTGGAATTTCTCATAATCTACGTGGTGCATCGATCTAATCGTTGCATAGTTGTACTCAACAGCTTGAGTTGCGTTAGATTACCTTACGTTATTTTATAGTTTTGATACCAGTAAACAATGAAACCTTTGATATTGACTCAATTCATAATAAAACGTGAATTTCTCATAATCTACGTGGTGCATCGATCTAATCGTTGCATAGTTGTACTCACAGCTTGAGTTGCGTTAGATTACCTTACGGTTATTATAGTTTTGATACCAGTAAACAAAGAACACCTGTTGAAATTGACTCAACTCATAATAAAACGTGAAATTCTCTGAATAAACGCGGTGCATCGATCTAATCGTTGCATAGTTGTACTCAACAGCTTGAGTTAGTTAGATTACCCGTACGGTTATCATAGTGTTGATAGCAGTAAACAAAGAACACCGTTGAAATTGACTCAACTCATAATAAAACGTGAATTTCTCATAATCTACGCAGTGGATCGTTCTATCCTTGCGTAGTTGTACTCAACAGCTAGAGTTGCATTAGATTGCCGTACGGTTTATCATGGTGTTGATACCAGTAAACAAAAGAGCACCGTTGAAATTCACTCAATCATAATAAAACGTGAAATTCTCTGAAAAAACCGGTGCATCGATCTAATCCTTGCGTAGTTGTACTCAACAGCTTGAGTTGCGTTAGATTACCGTACGGTTATCATAGTTTTGATACCAGTAAACAAAGAACACCGTTGAAATTGACTCAACTCATAATAAAACGTGAAATTCTCTGAATAAACGCGGTGCATCGATCTAATCGTTGCATAGTTGTACTCAACAGCTTGAGCTAAGTTAGATTACCGTACGGTTATCATAGTGTTGATAGCAGTAAACAAAGAACACCGTTGAAATTGACTCAACTCATAATAAAACGTGAAATTCTCTGAATAAACGCTGTGCATCGATCTAATCCTTGCGTAGTTGTACTCAACAGCTTGAGTTGCGTTAGATTACCGTACGGTTATCATAGTTTTGATACCAGTAAACAAAGAACACGTTTGATATTGACTCAATTCAGTATAAAACGTGAATTTCTCATAATCTCTAATCTAATCCTTGCATAGTTGTACTCAACAGCTAGAGTTGCGTTAGATTACCGTACGGTTATCATAGTTTTGATACCAGTAAACAATGAAAACCTTTGATATTGACTCAATTCATAATAAAACGTGAATTTCTCATAATCTACGTGGTGCATCGATCTAATCGTTGCATAGTTGTACTCAACAGCTTGAGTTGCGTTAGATTACCTTACGGTTATTATAGTTTTGATACCAGTAAACAAAGAACACCGTTGAAATTGACTCAACTCATAATAAAACGTGAAATTCTCTGAATAAACGCGGTGCATCGATCTAATCGTTGCATAGTTGTACTCAACAGCTTGAGCTAAGTTAGATTACCGTACGGTTATCATAGTGTTGATACCAGTAAACAAAGAACACCTTTGAAATTGACTCAACTCATAATAAAACGTGAAATTATCTGAATAAACGCGGTGCATCGATCTAATCCTTGCGTAGTTGTACCCAACAGCTTGAGTTGCGTTTAGATTACCGTACGGTTATCATAGTGTTGATAGCAGTAAACAAAGAACACCGTTGAAATTGACTCAACTCATAATAAAACGTGAATTTCTCATAATCTACGCAGTGGATCGTTCTATCCTTGCGTAGTTGTACTCAACAGCTAGAGTTGCATTAGATTGCCGTACGGTTATCATGGTGTTGATACCAGTAAACAAAGAGCACCGTTGAAATTCACTCAACTCATAATAAAACGTGAAATTCTCTGAATAAACGCGGTGCATCGATCTAATCCTTGCGTAGTTGTACTCAACAGCTTGAGTTGCGTTAGATTACCGTTACGGTTATCATAGTTTTGATACCAGTAAACAAAAGTACACGTTTTGATATTGACTCAATTCAGTATAAAACGTGAATTTCTCATAATCTACGTGGTGGCATAGATCTAATCGTTGCATAGTTGTACTCAACAGCTTGAGTTGCGTTAGATTACCTTACGGTTATTATAGTTTTGATACCAGTAAACAAAGAACACCGTTGAAATTGACTCAACTCATAATAAAACGTGAATTTCTCTGAATAAACGCGGTGCATCGATCTTATCGTTGCATAGTTGTACTCAACAGCTTGAGTTGCGTTAGATTACCTTACGGTTATTATAGTTTTGATACCAGTAAACCAAAGAACACCTTTGAATTGACTCAACTCATAATAAAACGTGAAATCTCTGAATAAACGCGGTGCATCGATCTAATCCTTGCGTAGTTGTACCCAACAGCTTGAGTTGCGTTAGATTACCGTACGGTTATCATAGTGTTGATAGCAGTAAACAAAGAACACCGTTGAAATTGACTCAACTCATAATAAAACGTGAATTTCTCATAATCTACGCAGTGGATCGTTCTATCCTTGCATAGTTGTACTCAACAGCTAGAGTTGCGTTAGATTACCGTAATTCATAGTTTTGATACCAGTAAACAATGAAAACCTTTGATATTGACTCAATTCATAATAAAACGTGAATTTCTCATAATCTACGTGGTGCATCGATCTAATCGTTGCATAGTTGTACTCAGCAGCTTGAGATGCGTTAGATTACCGTACGGTTATCATAGTTTTGATACCAGTAAACAAAGAACACCTTTGATATTGACTCAATCCAGTATAAAACGTGAATTTCTCATAATCTACGCGGTACATCGATCTAATCGTTGCATAGTTGTACTCAACAGATTGAGTTGGTTTGAATTGCCGTACGTTTATTATAGGTTCGTACTAGTGAGCAATGAAACCAACTGATTTTGACTCAATTCATAATAAAACGTGAAATTCTCTGAATAAACGCGGTGCATCGATCTTATCGTTGCATAGTTGTACTCAACAGCTTGAGTTGCGTTAGATTACCTTACGGTTTTATAGTTTTTGATACCGTTAAACAAAGAACACCTTTGAAATTGACTCAACTCATAATAAAACGTTGAAATCATCTGAATAAAACGCGGTGCATCCGATCTAATCCTTGCGTAGTTGTACCCAACAGCTTGAGTTGCGTTAGATTACCGTACGGTTATCATAGTGTTGATAGCAGTAAACAAAGAACACCGTTGAAATTGACTCAACTCATAATAAAACGTGAATTTCTCATAATCTACGCAGTGGTTCGTTCTATCCTTGCGTAGTTGTACTCAACAGCTAGAGTTGCGTTAGATTGCCGTACGGTTATCATGGTGTTGATACCAGTAAACAAAGAGCACCGTTGAAATTGACTCAACTCATAATAAAACGTGAAATTCTCTGAAAAAACGCGGTGCATCGATCTAATCCTTGCGTAGTTGTACTCAACAGCTTGAGTTGCGTTAGATTACCGTACGGTTATCATAGTTTTGATACCAGTAAACAATGAAAACCTTTGATATTGACTCAATTCATAATAAAACGTGAATTTCTTCATAATCTACGTGGTGCATCGATCTAATCGTTGCATAGTTGTACTCAGCAGCTTGAGATGCGTTAGATTACCGTACGGTTATCATAGTTTTGATACCAGTAAACAAGAACACCTTTGATATTGACTCAATTCAGTATAAAACGTGAATTTCTCATAATCTACGCGGTACATCGATCTAATCGTTGCATAGTTGTACTCAACAGCTTGAGTTGCGTTAGATTACCTTACGGTTATTATAGTTTGATACCAGTAAACAAAGAACACCTTTGAAATTGACTAACTCATAATAAAACGTGAAATCATCTGAATAAACGCGGTGCATCGATCTAATCCTTGCGTAGTTGTACCCAACAGCTTGAGTTGCGTTAGATTACCGTACGGTTATCATAGTGTTGATAGCAGTAAACAAAGAACACCGTTGAAATTGACTCAACTCATAATAAAACGTGAATTTCTCATAATCTACGCAGTGGATCGTTCTATCCTTGCGTAGTTGTACTCAACAGCTAGAGTTCGTTAGATTGCCGTACGGTTATCATGGTGTTGATACCGTAAACAAAGAGCACCGTTGAAATTGACTCAACTCATAATAAAACGTGAAATCATCTGAATAAACGCGGTGCATCGATCTAATCCTTGCGTAGTTGTACCCAACAGCTTGAGTTGCGTTAGATTACCGTACGGTTATCATAGTTTTGATACCAGTAAACAAGAACACGTTTGATATTGACTCAATTCAGTATAAAACGTGAATTCTCATAATCTACGTGGTTGCATCGATCTAATCGTTGCATAGTTGTACTCAACAGCTTGAGTTGCGTTAGATTACCTTACGGTTATTTTATAGTTTTGATACCAGTAAACAATGAAAACCTTTGATATTGACTCAATTCATAATAAAACGTGAATTTCTCATAATCTACGCGGTGCATCGATCTAATCGTTGCATAGTTGTACTCAACAGCTTGAGTTGCGTTAGATTACCGTACGGTTATCATAGTTTTGATACCAGTAAACAAAGAACACCGTTGAAATTGACTCAACTCATAATAAAACGTGAAATTCTCTGAATAAACGCGGTGCATCGATCTAATCGTTGCATAGTTGTACTCAACAGCTTGAGTTGCGTTAGATTACCGTACGGTTATCATAGTGTTTGATACCAGTAAACAAAGAACACCGTTGAAATTGACTCAACTCATAATAAAACGTGAATTTCTCATAATCTACGCGGTGCATCGATCTAATCCTTGCATAGTTGTACTCAACAGCTAGAGTTGCGTTAGATTACCGTACGGTTATCATAGTGTTGATACCAGTAAACAAAGAACACCGTTGAAATTGACTCAACTCATAATAAAACGTGAAATCTCTGAATAAACGCGGTGCATCGATCTAATCCTTGCGTAGTTGTACTCAACAGCTTGAGTTGCGTTAGATTACCGTACGGTTATCATAGTTTTGATACCAGTAAACAAAGAACACCTTTGAAATTGACTCAACTCATAATAAAACGTGAAATTCTCTGAATAAACGCGGTGCATCGATCTAATCCTTGCATAGTTGTACTCAACAGCTTGAGTTGCGTTAGATTACCGTACGGTTATCATAGTTTTGATACCAGTAAACAAAGAACACCGTTGAAATTGACTCAACTCATAATAAAACGTGAAATTCTCTGAATAAACGCGGTGCATCGATCTAATCCTTGCATAGTTGTACTCAACAGCTTGAGTTGCGTTAGATTACCGTACGGTTATCATAGTGTTGATACCAGTAAACAAAGAACACCGTTGAAATTGACTCAACTCATAATAAAACGTGAATTTCTCATAATCTACGCGGTGCATCGATCTATCCTTGCGTAGTTGTACTCAACAGCTAGAGTTGCGTTAGATTGCCGTACGGTTATCATAGTGTTGATACCAGTAAACAAAGAACACCGTTTGAAATTGACTCAACTCATAATAAAACGTGAAATTCTCTGAAAAAACGCGGTGCATCGATCTAATCCTTGCGTAGTTGTACTCAACAGCTTGAGTTGCGTTAGATTACCGTACGGTTATCATAGTTTTGATACCAGTAAACAAAGAAACCTTTGATATTGACTCAATTCATAATAAAACGTGAATTTCTCATAATCTACGCGGTGCATCGATCTAATCGTTGCATAGTTGTACTCAACAGCTTGAGTTGCGTTAGATTACCGTACGGTTATCATAGTTTTGATACCAGTAAACAAAGAACACCTTTGATATTGACTCAATTCATAATAAAACGTGAATTTCTCATAATCTACGCGGTGCATCGATCTAATCGTTGCATAGTTGTACTCAACAGCTTGAGTTGCGTTAGATTACCGTACGGTTATCATAGTTTTGATACCAGTAAACAAAGAACACCTTTGAAATTGACTCAACTCATAATAAAACGTGAAATTCTCTGAATAAACGCGGGCATCGATCTAATCCTTGCGTAGTTGTACTCAACAGCTTGAGTTGCGTTAGATTACCGTACGGTTATCATAGTGTTGATACCAGTAAACAAAGAACACCGTTGAAATTGACTCAACTCATAATAAAACGTGAATTTCTCATAATCTACGCAGTGCATCGTTCTATCCTTGCGTAGTTGTACTCAACAGCTAGAGTTGCGTTAGATTACCGTACGGTTATCATGGTGTTGATACCAGTAAACAAAGAACACCGTTGAAATTGACTCAACTCATAATAAAACGTGAAATCTCTGAATAAACGCGGTGCATCGATCTAATCCTTGCGTAGTTGTACTCAACAGCTTGAGTTGCGTTAGATTACCGTACGGTTATCATAGTTTTGATACCAGTAAACAAAGAACACCTTTGATATTGACTCAATTCATAATAAAACGTGAATTTCTCATAATCTACGCGGTGCATCGATCTAATCGTTGCATAGTTGTACTCAACAGCTTGAGTTGCGTTAGATTACCGTACGGTTATCATAGTTTTGATACCAGTAAACAATGAAAACCTTTGATATTGACTCAATTCATAATAAAACGTGAATTTCTCATAATCTACGTGGTGCATCGATCTAATCGTTGCATAGTTGTACTCAACAGCTTGAGTTGCGTTAGATTACCGTACGGTTATCATAGTTTTGATACCAGTAAACAAAGAACACCTTGAAATTGACTCAACTCATAATAAAACGTGAAATTCTCTGAATAAACGCGGTGCATCGATCTAATCGTTGCATAGTTGTACTCAACAGCTTGAGTTGCGTTAGATTACCGTACGGTTATCATAGTTTTGATACCAGTAAACAAAGAACACCTTTGAAATTGACTCAATCATAATAAAACGTGAATTTCTCATAATCTACGCGGTGCATCGATCTAATCCTTGCGTAGTTGTACTCAACAGCTTGAGTTGCGTTAGATTACCGTACGGTTATCATAGTGTTGATACCAGTAAACAAAGAACACCGTTGAAATTGACTCAACTCATAATAAAACGTGAAATTCTCTGAATAAACGCGGTGCATCGATCTAATCCTTGCGTAGTTGTACTCAACAGCTTGAGTTGCGTTAGATTACCGTACGGTTATCATAGTTTTGATACCAGTAAACAAAGAACACCTTTGAAATTGACTCAACTCATAATAAAACGTGAAATTCTCTGAATAAACGCGGTGCATCGATCTAATCCTTGCGTAGTTGTACTCAACAGCTTGAGTTGCGTTAGATTACCGTACGGTTATCATAGTTTTGATACCAGTAAACAAAGAACACCGTTGAAATTGACTCAACTCATAATAAAACGTGAAATTCTCTGAATAAACGCGGTGCATCGATCTAATCGTTGCATAGTTGTACTCAACAGCTTGAGTTGCGTTAGATTACCTTACGGTTATTATAGTGTTGATACCAGTAAACAAAGAACACCTTTGAAATTGACTCAACTTATAATAAAACGTGAATTTCTCATAATCTACGCGGTGCATCGATCTAATCCTTGCATAGTTGTACTCAACAGCTAGAGTTGCGTTAGATTACCGTACGGTTATCATAGTTTGATACCAGTAAACAAAGAGCACCGTTGAAATTCACTCAACTCATAATAAAACGTGAAATTCTCTGAAAAAACGCGGTGCATCGATCTAATCTTGCGTAGTTGTACTCAACAGCTTGAGTTGCGTTAGATTACCGTACGGTTATCATAGTTTTGATACCAGTAAACAAAGAACACCTTTGAAATTGACTCAACTCATAATAAAACGTGAAATTCTCTGAATAAACGCGGTGCATCGATCTAATCCTTGCATAGTTGTACTCAACAGCTTGAGTTGCGTTAGATTACCGTACGGTTATCATAGTTTGATACCAGTAAACAAAGAACACCGTTGAAATTGACTCAACTCATAATAAAACGTGAATTTCTCATAATCTACGCGGTGCATCGATCTAATCCTTGCGTAGTTGTACTCAACAGCTAGAGTTGCGTTAGATTGCCGTACGGTTATCATGGTGTTGATACCAGTAAACAAAGAACACCGTTGAAATTGACTCAACTCATAATAAAACGTGAAATTCTCTGAAAAAACGCGGTGCATCGATCTAATCCTTGCGTATTGTACTCAACAGCTTGAGTTGCGTTAGATTACCGTACGGTTATCATAGTTTGATACCAGTAAACAAAGAACACCTTTGAAATTGACTCAACTCATAATAAAACGTGAAATTCTCTGAATAAACGCGGTGCATCGATCTAATCCTTGCGTAGTTGTACTCAACAGCTGAGTTGCGTTAGATTACCGTACGGTTATCATAGTTTTGATACCAGTAAACAAAGAACACGTTTGATATTGACTCAATTCAGTATAAAACGTGAATTTCTCATAATCTACGCGGTGCATCGATCTAATCTTGTATAGTTGTACTCAACAGCTAGAGTTGCGTTAGATTACCGTACGGTTATCATAGTTTTGATACCAGTAAACAATGAAAACCTTTGATATTGACTCAATTCATAATAAAACGTGAATTTCTCATAATCTACGTGGTGCATCCGATCTAATCGTTGCATAGTTGTACTCAACAGCTTGAGTTGCGTTAGATTACCGTACGGTTACCATAGTTTTGATACCAGTAAACAAACAACACCTTTGAAATTGACTCAACTCATAATAAAACGTGAAATTCTCTGAATAAACGCGGTGCATCGATCTAATCCTTGCATAGTTGTACTCAACAGCTAGAGTTGCGTTAGATTACCGTACGGTTATCATAGTGTTGATACCAGTAAACAAAGAACACCGTTGAAATTGACTCAACTCATAATAAAACGTGAAATTCTCTGAATAAACGCGTGTGCATCGATCTAATCCTTGCATAGTTGTACTCAACAGCTTGAGTTGCGTTAGATTACCGTACGGTTATCATAGTTTTGATACCAGTAAACAAAGAACACCTTTGAAATTGACTCAACTCATAATAAAACGTGAAATTCTCTGAATAAACGCGGTGCATCGATCTAATCCTTGCGTAGTTGTACTCAACAGCTTGAGTTGCGTTAGATTACCGTACGGTTATCATAGTTTTGATACCAGTAAACAAAGAACACGTTTGATATTGACTCAATTCATAATAAAACGTGAATTTCTCATAATCTACGCGGTGCATCGATCTAATCCTTGCATAGTTGTACTCAACAGCTAGAGTTGCGTTAGATTACCGTACGGTTATCATAGTTTTGATACCAGTAAACAATGAAAACCTTTGATATTGACTCAATTCATAATAAAACGTGAATTTCTCATAATCTACGTGGTGCATCGATCTAATCGTTGCATAGTTGTACTCAGCAGCTTGAGTTGCGTTAGATTACCGTACGGTTATCATAGTTTTGATACCAGTAAACAAAGAACACCTTTGAAATTGACTCAACTCATAATAAAACGTGAAATTCTCTGAATAAACGCGGTGCATCGATCTAATCCTTGCGTAGTTGTACTCAACAGCTTGAGTTGCGTTAGATTACCGTACGGTTATCATAGTGTTGATACCAGTAAACAAAGAGCACCGTTGAAATTGACTCAACTCATAATAAAACGTGAATTTCTCATAATCTACGCGGTGCATCGATCTAATCCTTGCATAGTTGTACTCAACAGCTAGAGTTGCGTTAGATTACCGTACGGTTATCATAGTTTTGATACCAGTAAACAAAGAAGACCTTTGATATCGAATCAATTCATAATAAAACGTGAATTTCTCATAATCTACGCGGTGCATCGATCTAATCGTTGCATAGTTGTACTCAACAGCTTGAGTTGCGTTAGATTACCGTACGGTTATCATAGTTTTGATACCAGTAAACAAAGAACACCTTTGATATTGACTTAATTCATAATAAAACGTGAATTTCTCATAATCTACGTGGTGCATCGATCTAATCCTTGCATAGTTGTACTCAACAGCTTGAGTTGCGTTAGATTACCGTACGGTTATCATAGTTTTGATACCAGTAAACAAAGAACACCTTTGATATTGACTCAATTCATAATAAAACGTGAATTTCTCATAATCTACGCGGTGCATCGATCTAATCGTTGCATAGTTGTACTCAACAGCTTGAGTTGCGTTAGATTACCGTACGGTTATTATAGGTTTCGTACCAGTGAACAATGAAAACAACTGATTTTGACTCAATTCATAATAAAACGTGAAATTCTCTGAATAAACGCGGTGCATCGATCTAATCGTTGCATAGTTGTACTCAACAGCTTGAGTTGCGTTAGATTACCGTACGGTTATCATAGTTTTGATACCAGTAAACAAAGAACACCTTTGAAATTGACTCAACTCATAATAAAACGTGAAATCTCTGAATAAACGCGGTGCATCGATCTAATCCTTGCGTAGTTGTACTCAACAGCTTGAGTTGCGTTAGATTACCGTACGGTTATCATAGTGTTGATACCAGTAAACAAAGAACACCTTTGAAATTGACTCAACTCATAATAAAACGTGAATTTCTCATAATCTACGCGGTGCATCGATCTAATCCTTGCGTAGTTGTACTCAACAGCTAGAGTTGCGTTAGATTGCCGTACGGTTATCATAGTTTTGATACCAGTAAACAAAGAACACCGTTGAAATTGACTCAACTCATAATAAAACGTGAAATTCTCTGAATAAACGCGGTGCATCGATCTAATCCTTGCGTAGTTGTACTCAACAGCTTGAGTTGCGTTAGATTACCGTACGGTTATCATAGTTTTGATACCAGTAAACAAAGAACACCTTTGAAATTGACTCAACTCATAATAAAACGTGAAATTCTCTGAATAAACGCGGTGCATCGATCTAATCCTTGCGTAGTTGTACTCAACAGCTTGAGTTGCGTTAGATTACCGTACGGTTATCATAGTTTTGATACCAGTAAACAATGAAAACCTTTGATATTGACTCAATTCATAATAAAACGTGAATTTCTCATAATCTACGGGTGCATCGATCTAATCGTTGCATAGTTGTACTCAACAGCTTGAGTTGCGTTAGATTACCGTACGGTTATCATAGTTTTGATACCAGTAAACAAAGAACACCTTTGAAATTGACTCAACTCATAATAAAACGTGAAATTCTCTGAATAAACGCGGTGCATCGATCTAATCGTTGCATAGTTGTACTCAACAGCTTGAGTTGCGTTAGATTACCGTACGGTTATCATAGTGTTGATACCAGTAAACAAAGAACACCTTGAAATTGACTCAACTCATAATAAAACGTGAATTTCTCATAATCTACGCGGTGCATCGATCTAATCCTTGCGTAGTTGTACTCAACAGCTAGAGTTGCGTTAGATTACCGTACGGTTATCATAGTGTTGATACCAGTAAACAAAGAACACCTTTGAAATTGACTCAACTCATAATAAAACGTGAAATTCTCTGAATAAACGCGGTGCATCGATCTAATCCTTGCGTAGTTGTACTCAACAGCTTGAGTTGCGTTAGATTACCGTACGGTTATCATAGTTTTGATACCAGTAAACAAAGAACACCTTTGAAATTGACTCAACTCATAATAAAACGTGAAATTCTCTGAATAAACGCGGTGCATCGATCTAATCGTTGCATAGTTGTACTCAACAGCTTGAGTTGCGTTAGATTACCGTACGGTTATCATAGTGTTGATACCAGTAAACAAAGAACACCGTTGAAATTGACTCAACTCATAATAAAACGTGAATTTCTCATAATCTACGCGGTGCATCGATCTAATCCTTGCATAGTTGTACTCAACAGCTAGAGTTGCGTTAGATTACCGTACGGTTATCATAGTTTTGATACCAGTAAACAAAGAACACCGTTGAAATTGACTCAACTCATAATAAAACGTGAAATTCTCTGAATAAACGCGGTGCATCGATCTAATCCTTGCGTAGTTGTACTCAACAGCTTGAGTTGCGTTAGATTACCGTACGGTTATCATAGTGTTGATACCAGTAAACAAAGAACACCTTTCAAATTGACTCAACTCATAATAAAACGTCAAATTCTCTGAATAAACGCGGTGCATCGTTCTAATCCTTGGGTAGTTGTACTCAACAGCCAGAGTTGCGTTAGATTACCGTACGGTTATCATAGTTTTGATACCAGTAAACAAAGAACACCTTTGAAATTGACTCAACTCATAATAAAACGTGAAATTCTCTGAATAAAACGCGGTGCATCGATCTAATCCTTGCATAGTTGTACTCAACAGCTAGAGTTGCGTTAGATTACCGTACGGTTATCATAGTTTTGATACCAGTAAACAAAGAACACGTTTGATATTGACTCAATTCATAATAAAACGTGAATTTCTCATAATCTACGCGGTGCATCGATCTAATCCTTGCATAGTTGTACTCAACAGCTAGAGTTGCGTTAGATTACCGTACGGTTATCATAGTTTTGATACCAGTAAACAAAGAAAACCTTTGATATTGACTCAATTCATAATAAAACGTGAATTTCTCATAATCTACGTGGTGCATCGATCTAATCCTTGCATAGTTGTACTCAACAGCTTGAGTTGCGTTAGATTACCGTACGTTTATTATAGGTTTGATACCAGTAAACAATGAAACACCTTGATTTTGACTCAATTCATAATAAAACGTGAAATTCTCTGAATAAACGCGGTGCATCGATCTAATCCTTGCGTAGTTGTACTCAACAGCTAGAGTTGCGTTAGATTACCGTACGGTTATCATAGTTTTGATACCAGTAAACAAAGAACACCTTTGAAATTGACTCAACTCATAATAAAACGTGAAATTCTCTGAATAAACGCGGTGCATCGATCTAATCGTTGCATAGTTGTACTCAACAGCTAGAGTTGCGTTAGATTGCCGTACGTTTATTATAGGTTTCGTACCAGTAAACAATGAAACCGATTTTGACTCAATTCATATATAAAACGTGAATTTCTCATAATCTACGTGGTGCATCGATCTAATCCTTGCATAGTTGTACTCAACAGCTTGAGTTGCGTTAGATTACCGTACGTTTATCATAGTTTTGATACCAGTAAACAAAGAAACCTTTGATTTGACTCAATTCATAATAAAACGTGAAATTCTCTGAATAAACGCGGTGCATCGTTCTAATCCTTGCGTAGTTGTACTCAACAGCTAGAGTTGCGTTAGATTACCGTACGGTTATCATAGTGTTGATACCAGTAAACAAAGAACACCGTTGAAATTGACTCAACTCATAATAAAACGTGAAATTCTCTGAATAAACGCGGTGCATCGATCTAATCCTTGCGTAGTTGTACTCAACAGCTTGAGTTGCGTTAGATTACCGTACGGTTATCATAGTTTTGATACCAGTAAACAAAGAACACCTTTGATATTGACTCAATTCATAATAAAACGTGAATTTCTCATAATCTACGCGGTGCATCGATCTAATCCTTGCATAGTTGTACTCAACAGCTAGAGTTGCGTTAGATTACCGTACGGTTATCATAGTTTTGATACCAGTAAACAAAGAACACCTTTGATATTGACTCAATTCATAATAAAACGTGAATTTCTCATAATCTACGCAGTGGATCGATACGACCCTTGTATAGAGTTGTACTCAACAGCTCGAGTTGCATTAGATTACCGTACGTTTAATAATAAATTCATAATAAAACGTGAATTTCTCATAATCTACGTGGTGCATCGATCTAATCGTTGCATAGTTGTACTCAACAGCTTGAGTTGCGTTAGATTACCGTACGGTTATCATAGTGTTGATACCAGTAAACAAAGAACACCTTTGATATTGACTCAATTCATAATAAAACGTGAATTTCTCATAATCTACGCGGTGCATCGATCTAATCGTTGCATAGTTGTACTCAACAGCTTGAGTTGCGTTAGATTACCGTACGGTTATCATAGTGTTGATACCAGTAAACAAAGAACACCTTTGAAATTGACTCAATTCATAATAAAACGTGAATTTCTCATAATCTACGCGGTGCATCGATCTAATCCTTGCATAGTTGTACTCAACAGCTAGAGTTGCGTTAGATTACCGTACGGTTATCATAGTGTTGATACCAGTAAACAAAGAACACCTTTGAAATTGACTCAACTCATAATAAAACGTGAAATTCTCTGAATAAACGCGGTGCATCGATCTAATCCTTGCGTAGTTGTACTCAACAGCTTGAGTTGCGTTAGATTACCGTACGGTTATCATAGTGTTGATACCAGTAAACAAAGAACACCTTTGAGATTGACTCAACTTATAATAAAACGTGAATTTCTCATAATCTACGCGGTGCATCGATCTAATCCTTGCATAGTTGTACTCAACAGCTGAGTTGCGTTAGATTACCGTACGGTTATCATAGTTTTGATACCAGTAAACAAAGAACACCGTTGATATTGACTCAATTCATAATAAAACGTGAATTTCTCATAATCTACGCGGTGCATCGATCTAATCCTTGCATAGTTGTACTCAACAGCTTGAGTTGCGTTAGATTACCGTACGGTTATCATAGTTTTGATACCAGTAAACAAAGAACACCTTTGATATTGACTTAATTCATAATAAAACGTGAATTTCTCATAATCTACGCGGTGCATCGATCTAATCCTTGCATACTTGTACTCAACAGCTAGAGTTGCGTTAGATTACCGTACGGTTATCATAGTTTTGATACCAGTGAACAAAGAAAACCGATTTTGACTCAATTCATATAAAACGTGAATTTCTCATAATCTACGCGGTGCATCGATCTAATCCTTGCATAGTTGTACTCAACAGCTTGAGTTGCGTTAGATTACCGTACGGTTATCATAGTTTTGATACCAGTAAACAAAGAACACCTTTGATATTGACTCAATTCATAATAAAACGTGAACTTCTCACACTCTACGCGGTGCATCGATCTAATCCTTGCATAGTTGTACTCAACAGCTAGAGTTGCGTTAGATTACCGTACGGTTATCATAGTTTTGATACCAGTAAACAAAGAAACCTTTGATTTGACTCAATTCATAATAAAACGTGAATTTCTCATAATCTACGCGGTGCATCGATCTAATCCTTGCATAGTTGTACTCAACAGCTCGAGTTGCGTTAGATTACCGTACGTTTATTATAGTTTTGTACCAGTGAACAATGAAACCTTGATTTTGACTCAATTCATAATAAAACGTGAAATTCTCATAATAAACGCGGTGCATCGATCTAATCCTTGCATAGTTGTACTCAACAGCTAGAGTTGCGTTAGATTACCGTACGGTTATCATAGTTTTGATACCAGTAAACAAAGAAAACCTTGATATTGACTCAATTCATAATAAAACGTGAATTTCTCATAATCTACGTGGTGCATCGATCTAATCCTTGCATAGTTGTACTCAACAGCTAGAGTTGCGTTAGATTACCGTACGGTTATCATAGTTTTGATACCAGTAAACAATGAAAACCTTTGATATTGACTCAATTCATAATAAAACGTGAATTTCTCATAATCTACGTGGTGCATCGATCTAATCCTTGCATAGTTGTACTCAACAGCTCGAGTTGCGTTAGATTACCGTACGTTTATCATAGGTTTCGATACCAGTGAACAATGAAACAACTGATTTTGACTCAATTCATAATAAAACGTGAAATTCTCAGAATAAACGCAGTGCATCGATCTATCCTTGCGTAGTTGTACTCAACAGCTAGAGTTGCGTTAGATTGCCGTACGGTTATCATAGTGTTTGATACCAGTAAACAAAGAACACCGTTGAAATTGACTCAACTCATAATAAAACGTGAATTTCTCATAATCTACGCGGTGGATCGATCTAATCCTTGCGTAGTTGTACTCAACAGCTAGAGTTGCGTTAGATTACCGTACGGTTATCATAGTGTTGATACCAGTAAACAAAGAACACCTTGATATTGACTCAATTCATAATAAAACGTGAATTTCTCATAATCTACGCGGTGCATCGATCTAATCCTTGCATAGTTGTACTCAACAGCTAGAGTTGCGTTAGATTACCGTACGGTTATCATAGTTTTGATACCAGTAAACAAAGAAAACCTTTGATATTGACTCAATTCATAATAAAACGTGAATTTCTCATAATCTACGCAGTGCATCGATCTAATCCTTGCATAGTTGTACTCAACAGCTCGAGTTGCGTTAGATTACCGTACGTTTATTATAGTTTCGTACTAGTAAACAATGAAACACCTGATTTTGACTCAATTCATAATAAAACGTGAAATTCTCATGAATAACGCGGTGCATCGATCTAATCCTTGCATAGTTGTACTCAACAGCTAGAGTTGCGTTAGATTACCGTACGGTTATCATAGTTTTGATACCAGTAAACAAAGAACACCTTTGAAATTGACTCAATTCATAATAAAACGTGAATTCTCATAATAAACGCGGTGCATCGATCTAATCCTTGCATAGTTGTACTCAACAGCTAGAGTTGCGTTAGATTACCGTACGTTTATTATAGGTTTCGTACTAGTGAACAATGAAACCACTGATTTGACTCAATTCATAATAAAACGTGAATTTCTCATAATCTACGTGGTGCATCGATCTAATCCTTGCATAGTTGTACTCAACAGCTTGAGTTGCGTTAGATTGCCGTACGGTTATCATAGTGTTGATACCAGTAAACAAAGAACACCGTTGAAATTGACTCAACTCATAATAAAACGTGAATTTCTCATAATCTACGCGGTGCATCGATCTAATCCTTGCGTAGTTGTACTCAACAGCTAGAGTTGCGTTAGATTACCGTACGGTTATCATAGTTTTGATACCAGTAAACAAAGAACACCTTTGAAATTGACTCAATTCATAATAAAACGTGAAATTCTCAGAATAAACGCGGTGCATCGATCTAATCCTTGCGTAGTTGTACTCAACAGCTTGAGTTGCGTTAGATTACCGTACGGTTATCATAGTTTTGATACCAGTAAACAAAGAACACCTTTGAAATTGACTCAATTCATAATAAAACGTGAATTTCTCATAATCTACGCGGTGCATCGATCTAATCCTTGCGTAGTTGTACTCAACAGCTTGAGTTGCGTTAGATTACCGTACGGTTATCATAGTTTGATACCAGTAAACAAAGAACACCTTTGATATTGACTCAATTCATATAAAACGTGAATTTCTCATAATCTACGCGGTGCATCGATCTAATCGTTGCATAGTTGTACTCAACAGCTTGAGTTGCGTTAGATTACCGTACGGTTATCATAGTTTGATACCAGTAAACAAAGAACACCGTTGAAATTGACTCAACTCATAATAAAACGTGAATTTCTCATAATCTACGTGGTGCATCGATCTAATCCTTGCATAGTTGTACTCAACAGCTAGAGTTGCGTTAGATTACCGTACGGTTATCATAGTTTGATACCAGTAAACAAAGAACACCGTTGAAATTGACTCAATTCATAATAAAACGTGAATTTCTCATAATCTACGCAGTGCATCGATTAATCCTTGTATAGAGTTGTACTCAACAGCTCGAGTTGCGTTAGATTACCGTACGTTTAATAATAAATTCATAATAAAACGTGAATTTTCTCATAATCTACGTGATGCATCGATCTAATCGTTGCATAGTTGTACTCAACAGCTTGAGTTGCGTTAGATTACCTTACGGTTATCATAGTTTTGATACCAGTAAACAAAGAACACCTTTGATATTGACTCAATTCATAATAAAACGTGAATTTCTCATAATCTACGCAGTGCATCGATACGACACTTGTATAGAGTTGTACTCAACAGCTCGAGTTGCGTTAGATTACCGTACGTTTAAAATAAATTCATAATAAAACGTGAATTTCTCATAATCTACGTGGTGCATCGATCTAATCCTTGCATAGTTGTACTCAACAGCTCGAGTTGCGTTAAATTACCGTGCGTTTATTATAGGTTCGTACTAGTGAGCAATGAAACCAACTGATTTTGACTCAATTCATAATAAAACGTGAAATTCTCAGAATAAACGCAGTGGATCGTTCTATCCTTGCGTAGTTGTACTCAACAGCTAGAGTTGCGTTAGATTGCCGTACGGTTATCATAGTGTTGATACCAGTAAACAAAGAACACCGTTGAAATTGACTCAACTCATAATAAAACGTGAAATTCTCTGAATAAACGCGGTGCATCGATCTAATCCTTGCGTAGTTGTACTCAACAGCTTGAGTTGCGTTAGATTACCGTACGGTTATCATAGTTTGATACCAGTAAACAAAGAAACCTTTGATATTGACTCAATTCATAATAAAACGTGAATTTCTCATAATCTACGCGGTGCATCGATCTAATCGTTGCATAGTTGTACTCAACAGCTTGAGTTGCGTTAGATTGCCGTACGGTTATCATAGTGTTGATACCAGTAAACAAAGAACACCGTTGAAATTGACTCAACTCATAATAAAACGTGAATTTCTCATAATCTACGTGGTGCATCAATCTAATCCTTGCATAGTTGTACTCAACAGCTAGAGTTGCGTTAGATTGCCGTACGGTTATCATAGTTTGATACCAGTAAACAAAGAACACCGTTGAAATTGACTCAACTCATAATAAAACGTGAAATTCTCTGAATAAACGCGGTGCATCGATCTAATCCTTGCGTAGTTGTACTCAACAGCTAGAGTTGCGTTAGATTACCGTACGGTTATCATAGTTTTGATACCAGTAAACAAAGAACACCTTTGATATTGACTCAATTCATATAAAACGTGAATTTCTCATAATCTACGTGGTGCATCGATCTAATCCTTGCGTAGTTGTACTCAACAGCTTGAGTTGCGTTAGATTACCGTACGGTTATCATAGTTTTGATACCAGTAAACAAAGAACACCTTTGATATTGACTCAATTCATAATAAACGTGAATTCTCTCATAATCTACGCGGTGCATCGATCTAATCCTTGCATAGTTGTACTCAACAGCTAGAGTTGCGTTAGATTACCGTACGGTTATCATAGTTTTTGATACCAGTAAACAAGAAAACCTTTGATATTGACTCAATTCATAATAAAACGTGAATTTCTCATAATCTACGTGGTGCATCGATCTAATCCTTGCATAGTTGTACTCAACAGCTAGAGTTGCGTTAGATTACCGTACGGTTATCATAGTTTTGATACAGTAAACAAAGAACACCATTGATATTGACTCAATTCATAATAAAACGTGAATTTCTCATAATCTACGTGGTGCATCGATCTAATCCCTGCATAGTTGTACTCAACAGCTAGAGTTGCGTTAGATTACCGTATGGTTATCATAGTTTTGATACCAGTAAACAATGAAAGCCTTTGATATTGACTCAATTCATAATAAAACGTGAAATTTCTCATAATCTACTTGGTGCATCGATCTAATCCCTGCATAGTTGTATCTCACAGCTAGAGTTGCGTTAGATTACCGTACGGTTATCATAGTTTTGATACCAGTAAACAATGAAAACCTTTGATATTGACTCAATTCATAATAAAACGTGAATTTCTCATAATCTACGTGGTGCATCGATCTAATCCTTGCATAGTTGTACTCAACAGCTCGAGTTGCGTTAAATTACCGTGCGTTTATTATAGGTTTCGTACTAGTGAACAATGAAACCACCTGATTTTGACTTAATTTATAATAAAACGTGAAATTCTCTGAATAAACGCGGTGCATCGTTCTAATCCTTGCGTAGTTGTACCCAACAGCTTGAGTTGCGTTAGATTACCGTACGGTTATCATAGTGTTGATAGCAGTAAACAAAGAACACCGTTGAAATTGACTCAACTCATAATAAAACGTGAATTTCTCATAACTACGCAGTGGATCGATACCACCCTTGTATAGAGTTGTACTCAACAGCTCGAGTTGCATTAGATACCGGTACGTTTAATAATAAATTCATAATAAAACGTGAATTTCTCATAATCTACGTGATGCATCGATCTAATCGTTGCATAGTTGTACTCAACAGCTTGAGTTGCGTTAGATTACCTTACGGTTATAATAGTTTTGATACCAGTAAACAAAGAACACCTTTGATATTGACTCAATTCATAATAAAACGTGAATTTCTCATAATCTACGTGGTGCATCGATCTAATCGTTGCATAGTTGTACTCAACAGCTTGAGTTGCGTTAGATTACCGTACGGTTATTATAGTTTTGATACCAGTAAACAAAGAACACCGTTGAAATTGACTCAACTCATAATAAAACGTGAAATCTCTGAATAAACGCGGTGCATCGATCTAATCGTTGCATAGTTGTACTCAACAGCTTGAGTTGCGTTAGATTACCGTACGGTTATCATAGTGTGATACCAGTAAACAAAGAAAACCTTGAAATTGACTCAATTCATAATAAAACGTGAATTTCTTTGAATAAACGCGGTGCATCGATCTAATCGTTGCATAGTTGTACTCAACAGCTAGAGTTGCGTTAGATTGCCGTACGGTTATTATAGTGTTGATACCAGTAAACAAAGAACACCATTGATATTGACTCAATTCATAATAAAACGTGAATTTCTCATAATCTACGTGGTGCATCGATCTAATCCTTGCATAGTTGTACTCAACAGCTCGAGTTGCGTTAATTACCGTACGTTTATTATAGGTTTCGATACTAGTGAGCAAATGAAACCAACTGATTTTGACTCAATTCATAATAAAACGTGAATTCTCAGAATAAACGCAGTGCATCGTTCTAATCTTGCGTAGTTGTACTCAACAGCTAGAGTTGCGTTAGATTGCCGTACGGTTATCATAGTGTTGATACCAGTAAACAAAGAACACCGTTGAAATTGACTCAATTCATAATAAAACGTGAATTTCTCATAATCTACGCGGTGCATCGATCTATCCTTGCATAGTTGTACTCAACAGCTAGAGTTGCGTTAGATTACCGTACGGTTATCATGGTTTTGATACCAGTAAACAAAGAAACACCGTTGAAATTGACTCAACTCATAATAAAACGTGAAATTCTCTGAATAAACGCGGTGCATCGATCTAATCCTTGCGTAGTTGTACTCAACAGCTTGAGTTGCGTTAGATTACCGTACGGTTATCATAGTTTTGATACCAGTAAACAAAGAACACCTTTGATATTGACTCAATTCATAATAAAACGTGAATTCTCATAATCTACGCGGTGCATCGATCTAATCCTTGCATAGTTGTACTCAACAGCTAGAGTTGCGTTAGATTACCGTACGGTTATCATAGTTTTGATACCAGTAAACAATGAAAACCTTTGATATTGACTCAATTCATAATAAAACGTGAATTTCTCATAATCTACGTGGTGCATCGATCTAATCCTTGCATAGTTGTACTCAACAGCTCGAGTTGCGTTAGATTACCGTACGTTATATATAGTTTCGTACTAGTGAACAATGAAAACCCACTGATTTGACTCAATTCATAATAAAACGTGAAATCTCTGAATAAACGCGGTGCATCGTTCTAATTGCGTAGTTGTACTCAACAGCTAGAGTTGCGTTAGATTGCCGTACGGTTATCATGGTGTTGATACCAGTAAACAAAGAACACCGTTGAAATTGACTCAACTCATAATAAAACGTGAAATTCTCTGAATAAACGCGGTGCATCGATCTAATCGTTGCATAGTTGTACTCAACAGCTAGAGTTGCGTTAGATTGCCGTACGTTTATTATAGGTTTCGTACTAGTGAGCAATGAAACTCACCGATTTGTCTCAATTTATATTATTAAAACGTGAATTTCTCATAATCTACGTGGTGCATCGATCTAATCCTTGCATAGTTGTACTCAACAGCTCGAGTTGCGTTAAATTACCGTGCGTTTATTATAGTTTCGATACCAGTGAAACAATGAAACCTTTGATATTGACTCAATTCATAATAAAACGTGAAATTCTCATAATAACGCAGTTGATCGATCTATCCTTGCGTAGTTGTACTCAACAGCTAGAGTTGCGTTAGATTGCCGTACGGTTTATATAGTTTGATACCAGTAAACAAAGAAACACCGTTGAAATGACTCAACTCATAATAAAACGTGAAATTCTCTGAATAAACGCGGTGCATCGATCTAATCTTGCGTAGTTGTACTCAACAGCTTGAGTTGCGTTAGATTACCGTACGGTTATCATAGTTTTGATACCAGTAAACAAAGAAGACCTTTGATATTGACTCAATTCATAATAAAACGTGAATTTCTCATAATCTATGTGGTGCATCGATCTAATCCTTGCATAGTTGTACTCAACAGCTTGAGTTGCGTTAGATTACCGTACGGTTATCATAGTTTTGATACCAGTAAACAAAGAACACCTTTGATATTGACTCAATTCATAATAAAACGTGAATTTCTCATAATCTACGCAGTGGATCGATACGACCCTTGTATAGAGTTGTACTCAACAGCTCGAGTTGCATTTAGATTACCGTACGTTTATAATAAAATTCATAATAAAACGTGAATTTCTCATAATCTACGTGATGCATCGATCTAATCGTTGCATAGTTGTACTCAACAGCTTGAGTTAAGTTAGATTACCTTACGGTTATCATAGTTTTGATACCAGTAAACAAAGAACACCTTTGATATTGACTCAATTCATAAAAAAACGTGAATTTCTCATAATCTACGTGGTGCATCGATCTAATCCGTTGCATAGATGTACTCAACAGCTCGAGTTGCGTTAAATACCGTACGTTTATTATAGGTTTCGTACTAGTGAGCAATGAACAACTGATTTTGACTCAATTCATAATAAAAACGTGAAATTCTCAGAATAAACGCAGTGGATCGTTCTATCCTTGCGTAGTTGTACTCAACAGCTAGAGTTGCGTTAGATTGCCGTACGGTTATCATAGTGTTGATACCAGTAAACAAAGAACACCGTTGAAATTGACTCAACTCATAATAAAACGTGAATTTCTCATAATCTACGCAGTGGATCGTTCTATCCTTGCGTAGTTGTACTCAACAGCTAGAGTTGCGTTAGATTGCCGTACGTTATCATGGTGTTGATACCAGTAAACAAAGAACACCGTTGAAATTTGACTCAACCATAATAAAACGTGAAATTCTCTGAATAAACGCGGTGCATCGATCTAATCCTTGCGTAGTTGTACTCAACAGCTTGAGTTGCGTTAGATTACCGTACGGTTATCATAGTTTTGATACCAGTAAACAAAGAACACCGTTGAAATTGACTCAACTCATAATAAAACGTGAAATTCTCATAATAAACGCGGTGCATCGATCTAATCCTTGCGTAGTTGTACTCAACAGCTAGAGTTGCGTTAGATTACCGTACGGTTATCATAGTTTTGATACCAGTAAACAAAGAACACCTTTGATATTGACTCAATTCATAATAAAACGTGAATTTCTCATATCTACGCGGTGCATCGATCTAATCTTGCATAGTTGTACTCAACAGCTTGAGTTGCGTTAGATTGCCGTACGTTTATTATAGTTTCGTACTAGTAAACAATGAAACCAACTGATTTTGACTCAATTCATATAAAACGTGAAATTCTCTGAATAAAACGCGGTGCATCGATCTAATCCTTGCGTAGTTGTACTCAACAGCTTGAGTTGCGTTAGATTACCGTACGGTTATCATAGTTTTGATACCAGTAAACAAAGAACACCTTTGATATTGACTCAATTCATAATAAAACGTGAATTTCTCATAATCTACGCAGTGGATCGATACGACCTTGTATAGAGTTGTACTCAACAGCTCGAGTTGCATTAGATTACCGTACGTTTAATAATAAATTCATATATAAAACGTGAATTTCTCATAATCTACGTGATGCATCGATCTAATCGTTGCATAGTTGTACTCAACAGCTTGAGTTAAGTTAGATTACCTTACGGTTTAAAATAGGTTTTGATACCAGTAAACAAAGAAACACCTTTGATATTGACTCAATTCATAATAAAACGTGAATTTCTCATAATCTACGTGGTGCATCGATCTAATCGTTGCATAGTTGTACTCAACAGCTTGAGTTGCGTTAGATTACCGTACGGTTATTATAGTTTTGATACCAGTAAACAAAGAACACCGTTGAAATTGACTCAACTCATAATAAAACGTGAAATTCTCTGAATAAACGCGGTGCATCGATCTAATCTTGCATAGTTGTACTCAACAGCTTGAGTTGCGTTAGATTACCGTACTGTTATCATAGTGTTTGATAACAGTAAACAAGAACACCTTTGAAATTGACTCAACTCATAATAAAACGTGAATTTCTTTGAATAAACGCGGTGCATCGATCTAATCCTTGCATAGTTGTACTCAACAGCTAGAGTTGCGTTAGATTGCCGTACGTTTATTATAGGTTTCGTACTAGTGAGCAATGAAACTCACCGATTTTGTCTCAATTTATCATTAATTAAAACGTGAATTTCTCATAATCTATGTGGTGCATCGATCTAATCGTTGCATAGTTGTACTCAGCAGCTTCAGTTGCGTTAGATTACCGTACGTTATCATAGTGTTGATACCAGTAAACAAAGAACACCTTTGATATTGACTCAATTCATAATAAAACGTGAATTTCTCATAATCTACGTGGTGCATCGATCTAATCCTTGCATAGTTGTACTCAACAGCTCGAGTTGCGTTAAATTACCGTACG
>NW_022279874.1:5000-12500 GCF_009193385.2 Nasonia vitripennis
TTAGACTTTTTCGAGCCTCCGAGAGAAAGCAATGCGTGTGGGGCGACTTAGACTTTTTCGAGCCTCCGAGAGAAAGCAATGCGTGTGGGGCGACTTAGACTTTTTCGAGCCTCCGAGAGAAAGCAATGCGTGTGGGGCGACTTAGACTTTTTCGAGCCTCCGAGAGAAAGCAATGCGTGTGGGGCGACTTAGACTTTTTCGAGCCTCCGAGAGAAAGCAATGCGTGTGGGGCGACTTAGACTTTTTCGAGCCTCCGAGAGAAAGCAATGCGTGTGGGGCGACTTAGACTTTTTCGAGCCTCCGAGAGAAAGCAATGCGTGTGGGGCGACTTAGACTTTTTCGAGCCTCCGAGAGAAAGCAATGCGTGTGGGGCGACTTAGACTTTTTCGAGCCTCCGAGAGAAAGCAATGCGTGTGGGGCGACTTAGACTTTTTCGAGCCTCCGAGAGAAAGCAATGCGTGTGGGGCGACTTAGACTTTTTCGAGCCTCCGAGAGAAAGCAATGCGTGTGGGGCGACTTAGACTTTTTCGAGCCTCCGAGAGAAAGCAATGCGTGTGGGGCGACTTAGACTTTTTCGAGCCTCCGAGAGAAAGCAATGCGTGTGGGGCGACTTAGACTTTTTCGAGCCTCCGAGAGAAAGCAATGCGTGTGGGGCGACTTAGACTTTTTCGAGCCTCCGAGAGAAAGCAATGCGTGTGGGGCGACTTAGACTTTTTCGAGCCTCCGAGAGAAAGCAATGCGTGTGGGGCGACTTAGACTTTTTCGAGCCTCCGAGAGAAAGCAATGCGTGTGGGGCGACTTAGACTTTTTCGAGCCTCCGAGAGAAAGCAATGCGTGTGGGGCGACTTAGACTTTTTCGAGCCTCCGAGAGAAAGCAATGCGTGTGGGGCGACTTAGACTTTTTCGAGCCTCCGAGAGAAAGCAATGCGTGTGGGGCGACTTAGACTTTTTCGAGCCTCCGAGAGAAAGCAATGCGTGTGGGGCGACTTAGACTTTTTCGAGCCTCCGAGAGAAAGCAATGCGTGTGGGGCGACTTAGACTTTTTCGAGCCTCCGAGAGAAAGCAATGCGTGTGGGGCGACTTAGACTTTTTCGAGCCTCCGAGAGAAAGCAATGCGTGTGGGGCGACTTAGACTTTTTCGAGCCTCCGAGAGAAAGCAATGCGTGTGGGGCGACTTAGACTTTTTCGAGCCTCCGAGAGAAAGCAATGCGTGTGGGGCGACTTAGACTTTTTCGAGCCTCCGAGAGAAAGCAATGCGTGTGGGGCGACTTAGACTTTTTCGAGCCTCCGAGAGAAAGCAATGCGTGTGGGGCGACTTAGACTTTTTCGAGCCTCCGAGAGAAAGCAATGCGTGTGGGGCGACTTAGACTTTTTCGAGCCTCCGAGAGAAAGCAATGCGTGTGGGGCGACTTAGACTTTTTCGAGCCTCCGAGAGAAAGCAATGCGTGTGGGGCGACTTAGACTTTTTCGAGCCTCCGAGAGAAAGCAATGCGTGTGGGGCGACTTAGACTTTTTCGAGCCTCCGAGAGAAAGCAATGCGTGTGGGGCGACTTAGACTTTTTCGAGCCTCCGAGAGAAAGCAATGCGTGTGGGGCGACTTAGACTTTTTCGAGCCTCCGAGAGAAAGCAATGCGTGTGGGGCGACTTAGACTTTTTCGAGCCTCCGAGAGAAAGCAATGCGTGTGGGGCGACTTAGACTTTTTCGAGCCTCCGAGAGAAAGCAATGCGTGTGGGGCGACTTAGACTTTTTCGAGCCTCCGAGAGAAAGCAATGCGTGTGGAGCGACTTAGACTTTTTCGAGCCTCCGAGAGAAAGCAATGCGTGTGGGGCGACTTAGACTTTTTCGAGCCTCCGAGAGAAAGCAATGCGTGTGGGGCGACTTAGACTTTTTCGAGCCTCCGAGAGAAAGCAATGCGTGTGGGGCGACTTAGACTTTTTCGAGCCTCCGAGAGAAAGCAATGCGTGTGGGGCGACTTAGACTTTTTCGAGCCTCCGAGAGAAAGCAATGCGTGTGGGGCGACTTAGACTTTTTCGAGCCTCCGAGAGAAAGCAATGCGTGTGGGGCGACTTAGACTTTTTCGAGCCTCCGAGAGAAAGCAATGCGTGTGGGGCGACTTAGACTTTTTCGAGCCTCCGAGAGAAAGCAATGCGTGTGGGGCGACTTAGACTTTTTCGAGCCTCCGAGAGAAAGCAATGCGTGTGGGGCGACTTAGACTTTTTCGAGCCTCCGAGAGAAAGCAATGCGTGTGGGGCGACTTAGACTTTTTCGAGCCTCCGAGAGAAAGCAATGCGTGTGGGGCGACTTAGACTTTTTCGAGCCTCCGTGCTCGCACATCACTCATTGACGCTCGCACATCACTCATTTGAGCTCGCACATTGCTCATTCGTGCTCGCACATCACTCATTCGTGCTCGCACATCACTCATTGACGCTCGCACATCACTCATTGACGCTCGCATATCACTCATTCGTGCTCGCACATTACTCATTGACGCTCGCACATCACTCATTGACGCTCGCACTTCACTAATTGGATCTCGCGTATCACTCATTCGTTCTCGCACATCACTCATTGTCGCTCGCACATCACTCATTGACGCTCGCACATCACTCATTTGAGCTCGCACATTGCTCATTCGTGCTCGCACATCACTCATTCGTGCTCGCACATCACTCATTGACGCTCGCACATCACTCATTCGTGCTCGCACATCACTCATTGACGCTCGCATATTACTCATTCTTGCTCGCACATCACTCATTCGTTCTCGCACATCACTCATTGACGCTCGCACATCACTCATTGACGCTCGCGTATCACTCATTCGTGTTCGCACATCACTCATAGACGCTCGCACATCACTCATTGACGCTCGCGTATCACTCATTCGTGCTCGCACATCACTCATTCGTGCTCGCACATTACTCATTGACGCTCGCATATTACTCATTGACGCTCGCACATCACTCATTCGTGCTCGCACATCACTCATTTGAGCTCGCACATTGCTCATTCGTGCTCGCACATCACTCATTCGTGCTCGCATATCTCTCATTCTTGCTATATAAATCTACATTATAACTGTCACTATCTACGACGAAATGTGATCACGTCAGGCGCGAAATATTATTACATAGGGATCGGTGCGAACGGCGGGAGCAGAAAATGATTAAATCAGTAAACTGAAACGTTTAGCTATCTATACGAAGATTGCTCGCATGCATTAACGAGATTCCCACTGTCCCTATCTACCATCTTCCGAACGGAAGAGCCCCGGGAGGGTCGCATTTCTGCCAGGGCAGTTGGGTGAACCCTGAGATTTCGGTATACTCATTCGTGCTCGCACATCACTCATTTGAGCTCGCACATTGCTCATTCGTGCTCGCACATCACTCATTCGTGCTCGCACATCACTCATTGACGCTCGCACATCACTCATTTGTGCTCGCGTATCACTCATTCGTGCTCGCACATCACTCATTCGTGCTCGCACATTACTCATTGACGCTCGCACATCACTCATTGACTCTCGCGTATCACTCATTCGTGTTCGCACATCACTCATAGACGCTCGCACATCACTCATTGACGCTCGCATATTACTCATTCGTGCTCGCACATCACTCATTGACGCTCGCACATCACTCATTTGTGCTCGCGTATCACTCATTCGTGCTCGCACATCACTCATTCGTGCTCGCACATTACTCATTGACGCTCGCATATTACTCATTGACGCTCGCACATCACTCATTGACGCTCGCACATCACTCATTGACGCTCGCACATCACTCATTTGTGCTCGCACATTGCTCATTCGTGCTCGCACATCACTCATTTGAGCTCGCACATTGCTCATTCGTGCTCGCACATCACTCATTCGTGCTCGCACATTGCTCATTCTTGCTCGCACATCACTCATTTGTGCTCGCGTATCACTCATTCGTGCTCGCACATTACTCATTGACGCTCGCACATCACTCATTGACGCTCGCACATTACTCATTGACGCTCGCATATTACTCATTCGTGCTCGCACATCACTCATTCGTTCTCGCACATCACTCATTGACGCTCGCACATCACTCATTGACGCTCGCGTATCACTCATTCGTGCTCGCACATTACTCATTGACGCTCGCACATCACTCATTGACGCTCGCACATCACTCATTCGTGCTCGCACATCACTCATTGACGCTCGCATATTACTCATTCTTGCTCGCACATCACTCATTCGTGCTCGCACATTACTCATTCGTGCTCGCATATTACTCATTGACGCTCGCACATCACTCATTGACGCTCGCACATTGCTCATTCGTGTTCGCACATCACTCATTGACGCTCGCACATCACTCATTGACGCTCGCACATTGCTCATTCGTGCTCGCACATCACTCATTCGTGCTCGCACATCACTCATTGACGCTCGCATATTACTCATTCTTGCTCGCACATCACTCAGTCGTGCTCGCACATTACTCATTGACGCTCGCATATTACTCATTCGTGCTCGCACATCACTCATTCGTTCTCGCACATCACTCATTGACGCTCGCACATCACTCATTGACGCTCGCGTATCACTCATTCGTGTTCGCACATCACTCATAGACGCTCGCACATCACTCATTGACGCTCGCGTATCACTCATTCGTGCTCGCACATCACTCATTCGTGCTCGCACATTACTCATTGACGCTCGCATATTACTCATTGACGCTCGCACATCACTCATTCGTGCTCGCACATCACTCATTTGAGCTCGCACATTGCTCATTCGTGCTCGCACATCACTCATTCGTGCTCGCATATCTCTCATTCTTGCTATATAAATCTACATTATAACTGTCACTATCTACGACGAAATGTGATCACGTCAGGCGCGAAATATTATTACATAGGGATCGGTGCGAACGGCGGGAGCAGAAAATGATTAAATCAGTAAACTGAAACGTTTAGCTATCTATACGAAGATTGCTCGCATGCATTAACGAGATTCCCACTGTCCCTATCTACCATCTTCCGAACGGAAGAGCCCCGGGAGGGTCGCATTTCTGCCAGGGCAGTTGGGTGAACCCTGAGATTTCGGTATACTCATTCGTGCTCGCACATCACTCATTTGAGCTCGCACATTGCTCATTCGTGCTCGCACATCACTCATTCGTGCTCGCACATCACTCATTGACGCTCGCACATCACTCATTTGTGCTCGCGTATCACTCATTCGTGCTCGCACATCACTCATTCGTGCTCGCACATTACTCATTGACGCTCGCACATCACTCATTGACTCTCGCGTATCACTCATTCGTGTTCGCACATCACTCATAGACGCTCGCACATCACTCATTGACGCTCGCATATTACTCATTCGTGCTCGCACATCACTCATTGACGCTCGCACATCACTCATTTGTGCTCGCGTATCACTCATTCGTGCTCGCACATCACTCATTCGTGCTCGCACATTACTCATTGACGCTCGCATATTACTCATTGACGCTCGCACATCACTCATTGACGCTCGCACATCACTCATTGACGCTCGCACATCACTCATTTGTGCTCGCACATTGCTCATTCGTGCTCGCACATCACTCATTTGAGCTCGCACATTGCTCATTCGTGCTCGCACATCACTCATTCGTGCTCGCACATTGCTCATTCTTGCTCGCACATCACTCATTTGTGCTCGCGTATCACTCATTCGTGCTCGCACATTACTCATTGACGCTCGCACATCACTCATTGACGCTCGCACATTACTCATTGACGCTCGCATATTACTCATTCGTGCTCGCACATCACTCATTCGTTCTCGCACATCACTCATTGACGCTCGCACATCACTCATTGACGCTCGCGTATCACTCATTCGTGTTCGCACATCACTCATAGACGCTCGCACATCACTCATTGACGCTCGCGTATCACTCATTCGTGCTCGCACATCACTCATTCGTGCTCGCACATTACTCATTGACGCTCGCATATTACTCATTGACGCTCGCACATCACTCATTCGTGCTCGCACATCACTCATTTGAGCTCGCACATTGCTCATTCGTGCTCGCACATCACTCATTCGTGCTCGCATATCTCTCATTCTTGCTATATAAATCTACATTATAACTGTCACTATCTACGACGAAATGTGATCACGTCAGGCGCGAAATATTATTACATAGGGATCGGTGCGAACGGCGGGAGCAGAAAATGATTAAATCAGTAAACTGAAACGTTTAGCTATCTATACGAAGATTGCTCGCATGCATTAACGAGATTCCCACTGTCCCTATCTACCATCTTCCGAACGGAAGAGCCCCGGGAGGGTCGCATTTCTGCCAGGGCAGTTGGGTGAACCCTGAGATTTCGGTATACTCATTCGTGCTCGCACATCACTCATTTGAGCTCGCACATTGCTCATTCGTGCTCGCACATCACTCATTCGTGCTCGCACATCACTCATTGACGCTCGCACATCACTCATTTGTGCTCGCGTATCACTCATTCGTGCTCGCACATCACTCATTCGTGCTCGCACATTACTCATTGACGCTCGCACATCACTCATTGACTCTCGCGTATCACTCATTCGTGTTCGCACATCACTCATAGACGCTCGCACATCACTCATTGACGCTCGCATATTACTCATTCGTGCTCGCACATCACTCATTGACGCTCGCACATCACTCATTTGTGCTCGCGTATCACTCATTCGTGCTCGCACATCACTCATTCGTGCTCGCACATTACTCATTGACGCTCGCATATTACTCATTGACGCTCGCACATCACTCATTGACGCTCGCACATCACTCATTGACGCTCGCACATCACTCATTTGTGCTCGCACATTGCTCATTCGTGCTCGCACATCACTCATTTGAGCTCGCACATTGCTCATTCGTGCTCGCACATCACTCATTCGTGCTCGCACATTGCTCATTCTTGCTCGCACATCACTCATTTGTGCTCGCGTATCACTCATTCGTGCTCGCACATTACTCATTGACGCTCGCACATCACTCATTGACGCTCGCACATTACTCATTGACGCTCGCATATTACTCATTCGTGCTCGCACATCACTCATTCGTGCTCGCACATTACTCATTGACGCTCGCATATTACTCGTTGACGCTCGCACATCACTCATTGACGCTCGCACATCACTCATTTGTGCTCGCACATCACTCATTGACGCTCGCACATCACTCATTGACGCTCGCACATTGCTCATTCTTGCTCGCACATTGCTCATTCTTGCTCGCACATCACTCATTCGTGCTCGCACATTACTCATTGACGCTCGCATATTACTCATTCGTGCTCGCACATCACTCATTCGTGCTCGCACATCACTCATTCGTGCTCGCACATTACTCATTGACGCTCGCATATTACTCATTCGTGCTCGCACATCACTCATTCGTGCTCGCACATCACTCATTGACGCTCGCACATCACTCATTGACGCTCGCACATCA
>NW_022279874.1:22500-30000 GCF_009193385.2 Nasonia vitripennis
GAAAGCAATGCGTGTGGGGCGACTTAGACTTTTTCGAGCCTCCGAGAGAAAGCAATGCGTGTGGGGCGACTTAGACTTTTTCGAGCCTCCGAGAGAAAGCAATGCGTGTGGGGCGACTTAGACTTTTTCGAGCCTCCGAGAGAAAGCAATGCGTGTGGGGCGACTTAGACTTTTTCGAGCCTCCGAGAGAAAGCAATGCGTGTGGGGCGACTTAGACTTTTTCGAGCCTCCGAGAGAAAGCAATGCGTGTGGGGCGACTTAGACTTTTTCGAGCCTCCGAGAGAAAGCAATGCGTGTGGGGCGACTTAGACTTTTTCGAGCCTCCGAGAGAAAGCAATGCGTGTGGGGCGACTTAGACTTTTTCGAGCCTCCGAGAGAAAGCAATGCGTGTGGGGCGACTTAGACTTTTTCGAGCCTCCGAGAGAAAGCAATGCGTGTGGGGCGACTTAGACTTTTTCGAGCCTCCGAGAGAAAGCAATGCGTGTGGGGCGACTTAGACTTTTTCGAGCCTCCGAGAGAAAGCAATGCGTGTGGGGCGACTTAGACTTTTTCGAGCCTCCGAGAGAAAGCAATGCGTGTGGGGCGACTTAGACTTTTTCGAGCCTCCGAGAGAAAGCAATGCGTGTGGGGCGACTTAGACTTTTTCGAGCCTCCGAGAGAAAGCAATGCGTGTGGGGCGACTTAGACTTTTTCGAGCCTCCGAGAGAAAGCAATGCGTGTGGGGCGACTTAGACTTTTTCGAGCCTCCGAGAGAAAGCAATGCGTGTGGGGCGACTTAGACTTTTTCGAGCCTCCGAGAGAAAGCAATGCGTGTGGGGCGACTTAGACTTTTTCGAGCCTCCGAGAGAAAGCAATGCGTGTGGGGCGACTTAGACTTTTTCGAGCCTCCGAGAGAAAGCAATGCGTGTGGGGCGACTTAGACTTTTTCGAGCCTCCGAGAGAAAGCAATGCGTGTGGGGCGACTTAGACTTTTTCGAGCCTCCGAGAGAAAGCAATGCGTGTGGGGCGACTTAGACTTTTTCGAGCCTCCGAGAGAAAGCAATGCGTGTGGGGCGACTTAGACTTTTTCGAGCCTCCGAGAGAAAGCAATGCGTGTGGGGCGACTTAGACTTTTTCGAGCCTCCGAGAGAAAGCAATGCGTGTGGGGCGACTTAGACTTTTTCGAGCCTCCGAGAGAAAGCAATGCGTGTGGGGCGACTTAGACTTTTTCGAGCCTCCGAGAGAAAGCAATGCGTGTGGGGCGACTTAGACTTTTTCGAGCCTCCGAGAGAAAGCAATGCGTGTGGGGCGACTTAGACTTTTTCGAGCCTCCGAGAGAAAGCAATGCGTGTGGGGCGACTTAGACTTTTTCGAGCCTCCGAGAGAAAGCAATGCGTGTGGGGCGACTTAGACTTTTTCGAGCCTCCGAGAGAAAGCAATGCGTGTGGGGCGACTTAGACTTTTTCGAGCCTCCGAGAGAAAGCAATGCGTGTGGGGCGACTTAGACTTTTTCGAGCCTCCGAGAGAAAGCAATGCGTGTGGGGCGACTTAGACTTTTTCGAGCCTCCGAGAGAAAGCAATGCGTGTGGGGCGACTTAGACTTTTTCGAGCCTCCGAGAGAAAGCAATGCGTGTGGGGCGACTTAGACTTTTTCGAGCCTCCGAGAGAAAGCAATGCGTGTGGGGCGACTTAGACTTTTCGAGCCTCCGAGAGAAAGCAATGCGTGTGGGGCGACTTAGACTTTTTCGAGCCTCCGAGAGAAAGCAATGCGTGTGGGGCGACTTAGACTTTTTCGAGCCTCCGAGAGAAAGCAATGCGTGTGGGGCGACTTAGACTTTTTCGAGCCTCCGAGAGAAAGCAATGCGTGTGGGGCGACTTAGACTTTTTCGAGCCTCCGAGAGAAGAATGGTGGGGCGACTTAACTTTCGAGCCTCCGAGAGAAAGCAATGCGTGTGGGGCGACTTAGACTTTTTCGAGCCTCCGAGAGAAAGCAATGCGTGTGGGGCGACTTAGACTTTTTCGAGCCTCCGAGAGAAAGCAATGCGTGTGGGGCGACTTAGACTTTTTCGAGCCTCCGAGAGAAAGCAATGCGTGTGGGGCGACTTAGACTTTTTCGAGCCTCCGAGAGAAAGCAATGCGTGTGGGGCGACTTAGACTTTTTTCGAGCCTCCGAGAGAAAGCAATGCGTGTGGGGCGACTTAGACTTTTTCGAGCCTCCGAGAGAAAGCAATGCGTGTGGGGCGACTTAGACTTTTTCGAGCCTCCGAGAGAAAGCAATGCGTGTGGGGCGACTTAGACTTTTTCGAGCCTCCGAGAGAAAGCAATGCGTGTGGGGCGACTTAGACTTTTTCGAGCCTCCGAGAGAAAGCAATGCGTGTGGGGCGACTTAGACTTTTTCGAGCCTCCGAGAGAAAGCAATGCGTGTGGGGCGACTTAGACTTTTTCGAGCCTCCGAGAGAAAGCAATGCGTGTGGGGCGACTTAGACTTTTTCGAGCCTCCGAGAGAAAGCAATGCGTGTGGGGCGACTTAGACTTTTTCGAGCCTCCGAGAGAAAGCAATGCGTGTGGGGCGACTTAGACTTTTTCGAGCCTCCGAGAGAAAGCAATGCGTGTGGGGCGACTTAGACTTTTTCGAGCCTCCGAGAGAAAGCAATGCGTGTGGGGCGACTTAGACTTTTTCGAGCCTCCGAGAGAAAGCAATGCGTGTGGGGCGACTTAGACTTTTTCGAGCCTCCGAGAGAAAGCAATGCGTGTGGGGCGACTTAGACTTTTTCGAGCCTCGAGAGCAATGCGTGTGGGGCGACTTAGACTTTTTCGAGCTCCGTGCTCGCACATCACTCATTGACGCTCGCACATCACTCATTTGAGCTCGCACATTGCTCATTCGTGCTCGCACATCACTCATTCGTGCTCGCACATCACTCATTGACGCTCGCACATCACTCATTGACGCTCGCATATCACTCATTCGTGCTCGCACATTACTCATTGACGCTCGCACATCACTCATTGACGCTCGCACTTCACTAATTGGATCTCGCGTATCACTCATTCGTTCTCGCACATCACTCATTGTCGCTCGCACATCACTCATTGACGCTCGCACATCACTCATTTGAGCTCGCACATTGCTCATTCGTGCTCGCACATCACTCATTCGTGCTCGCACATCACTCATTGACGCTCGCACATCACTCATTCGTGCTCGCACATCACTCATTGACGCTCGCATATTACTCATTCTTGCTCGCACATCACTCATTCGTTCTCGCACATCACTCATTGACGCTCGCACATCACTCATTGACGCTCGCGTATCACTCATTCGTGTTCGCACATCACTCATAGACGCTCGCACATCACTCATTGACGCTCGCGTATCACTCATTCGTGCTCGCACATCACTCATTCGTGCTCGCACATTACTCATTGACGCTCGCATATTACTCATTGACGCTCGCACATCACTCATTCGTGCTCGCACATCACTCATTTGAGCTCGCACATTGCTCATTCGTGCTCGCACATCACTCATTCGTGCTCGCATATCTCTCATTCTTGCTATATAAATCTACATTATAACTGTCACTATCTACGACGAAATGTGATCACGTCAGGCGCGAAATATTATTACATAGGGATCGGTGCGAACGGCGGGAGCAGAAAATGATTAAATCAGTAAACTGAAACGTTTAGCTATCTATACGAAGATTGCTCGCATGCATTAACGAGATTCCCACTGTCCCTATCTACCATCTTCCGAACGGAAGAGCCCCGGGAGGGTCGCATTTCTGCCAGGGCAGTTGGGTGAACCCTGAGATTTCGGTATACTCATTCGTGCTCGCACATCACTCATTTGAGCTCGCACATTGCTCATTCGTGCTCGCACATCACTCATTCGTGCTCGCACATCACTCATTGACGCTCGCACATCACTCATTTGTGCTCGCGTATCACTCATTCGTGCTCGCACATCACTCATTCGTGCTCGCACATTACTCATTGACGCTCGCACATCACTCATTGACTCTCGCGTATCACTCATTCGTGTTCGCACATCACTCATAGACGCTCGCACATCACTCATTGACGCTCGCATATTACTCATTCGTGCTCGCACATCACTCATTGACGCTCGCACATCACTCATTTGTGCTCGCGTATCACTCATTCGTGCTCGCACATCACTCATTCGTGCTCGCACATTACTCATTGACGCTCGCACATTACTCATTGGGCTCGCACATCACTCATTGGCGCTCGCACATCACTCATTGACGCTCGCACATCACTCATTTGTGCTCGCACATTGCTCATTCGTGCTCGCACATCACTCATTTGAGCTCGCACATTGCTCATTCGTGCTCGCACATCACTCATTCGTGCTCGCACATTGCTCATTCTTGCTCGCACATCACTCATTTGTGCCTCGCGTATCACTCTTCGTGCTCGCACATTACTCATTGACGCTCGCACATCACTCATTGACGCTCGCACATTACTCATTGACGCTCGCATATTACTCATTCGTGCTCGCACATCACTCCATTCGTTCTCGCACATCACTCATTGACGCTCGCACATCACTCATTGACGCTCGCGTATCACTCATTCGTGCTCGCACATACTCATTGACGCTCGCACATCACTCATTGACGCTCGCACATCACTCATTCGTGCTCGCACATCACTCATTGACGCTCGCATATTACTCATTCTTGCTCGCACATCACTCATTCGTGCTCGCACATTACTCATTTCGTGCTCGCATATTACTCATTGACGCTCGCACATCACTCATTGACGCTCGCATTGCTCATTCGTGTTCGCACATCACTCATTGACGCTCGCACATCACTCATTGACGCTCGCACATTGCTCATTCGTGCTCGCACATCACTCATTCGTGCTCGCACATCACTCATTGACGCTCGCATATTACTCATTCTTGCTCGCACATCACTCATTCGTGCTCGCACATTACTCATTGACGCTCGCACATTACTCATTCGTGCTCGCACATCACTCATTTCGTTCGCACATCACTCATTGACGCTCGCACATCATCATTGACGCTCGCGTATCACTCATTCGTTTCGACATCACTCAGACGCTCGCACATCACTCATTGACGCTCGCGTATCACTCATTCGTGACTCGCACATCACTCATTCGTGCTCGCACATTACTCATTGACGCTCGCATATTACTCATTGACGCTCGCACATCACTCATTCGTGCTCGCACATCACTCATTTGAGCTCGCACATTGCTCATTCGTGCTCGCACATCACTCATTCGTGCTCGCATATCCTCATTCTTGCTATATAAATCTACATTATAATGTCACTATCTACGACGAATGTGATCACGTCAGGCGCGAAATATTATTACATAGGGATCGGTGCGAACGGCGGGAGAGAAATGATTAAATCAGTAAACTGAAACGTTTAGCTATCTATACGAAGATTGCTCGCATGCATTAACGAGATTCCCACTGTCCCTATCTACCATCTTCCGAACGGAGAGCCCCGGGAGGGTCGCATTTCTGCCAGGGCAGTTGGGTGAACCCTGAGATTTCGGTATACTCATTCGTGCTCGCACATCACTCATTTGAGCTCGCACATTGCTCATTCGTGCTCGCACATCACTCATTCGTGCTCGCACATCACTCATTGACGCTCGCACATCACTCATTTGTGCTCGCGGTATCACTCATTCGTGCTCGCACATCACTCATTCGTGCTCGCACATTACTCATTGACGCTCGCACATCACTCATTGACTCTCGCGTATCACATCATTCGTGGTTCGCACATCACTCATGACGCTCGCACATCACTCATTGACGCTCGCATATTACTCATTCGTGCTCGCACATCACTCATTGACGCTCGCACATTCACTCATTTGTGCTCGCGTATCACTCATTCGTGCTCGCACATCACTCATTCGTGCTCGCACATTACTCATTGACGCTCGCATATTACTCATTGACGCTCGCACATCACTCATTGACGCTCGCCATCACTCATTGACGCTCGCACATCACTCATTTGTGCTCGCACATTGCTCATTCGTGCTCGCACATCACTCATTTGAGCTCGCACATTGCTCATTCGTGCTCGCACATCACTCATTCGTGCTCGCACATTGCTCATTCTTGCTCGCACATCACTCATTTGTGCTCGCGTATCACTCAATTCGTGCTCGCACATTACTCATTGACGCTCGCACATCACTCATTGACGCTCGCACATTCTCATTGACGCTTCGCAAATATTACTCATTCGTGCTCGCACATCACTCATTCGTTCTCGCACTATCACTCATTGACGCTCGCACTCACTCATGTGACGCTCGCGTATCACTCATTTCGTGTTCGCACATCACTCATATAGACGCTCGCACATCACTCATTGACGCTCGCGTATCACTCATTCGTGCTCGCACATCACTCATTCGTGCTCGCACATTACTCATTGACGCTCGCATATTACTCATTGACGCTCGCACATCACTCATTCGTGCTCGCACATCACTCATTTGAGCTCGCACATTGCTCATTCGTGCTCGCACATCACTCATTCGTGCTCGCATATCTCTCATTCTTGCTATATAAATCTACATTATAACTGTCACTATCTACGACGAAATGTGATCACGTCAGGCGCGAAATATTATTACATAGGGATCGGTGCGAACGGCGGGAGCAGAAAATGATTAAATCAGTAAACTGAAACGTTTAGCTATCTATACGAAGATTGCTCGCATGCATTAACGAGATTCCCACTGTCCCTATCTACCATCTTCCGAACGGAAGAGCCCCGGGAGGGTCGCATTTCTGCCAGGGCAGTTGGGTGAACCCTGAGATTTCGGTATACTCATTCGTGCTCGCACATCACTCATTTGAGCTCGCACATTGCTCATTCGTGCTCGCACATCACTCATTCGTGCTCGCACATCACTCATTGACGCTCGCACATCACTCATTTGTGCTCGCGTATCACTCATTCGTGCTCGCACATCACTCATTCGTGCTCGCACATTACTCATTGACGCTCGCACATCACTCATTGACTCTCGCGTATCACTCATTCGTGTTCGCACATCACTCATAGACGCTCGCACATCACTCATTGACGCTCGCATATTACTCATTCGTGCTCGCACATCACTCATTGACGCTCGCACATCACTCATTTGTGCTCGCGTATCACTCATTCGTGCTCGCACATCACTCATTCGTGCTCGCACATTACTCATTGACGCTCGCATATTACTCATTGACGCTCGCACATCACTCATTGACGCTCGCACATCACTCATTGACGCTCGCACATCACTCATTTGTGCTCGCACATTGCTCATTCGTGCTCGCACATCACTCATTTGAGCTCGCACATTGCTCATTCGTGCTCGCACATCACTCATTCGTGCTCGCACATTGCTCATTCTTGCTCGCACATCACTCATTTGTGCTCGCGTATCACTCATTCGTGCTCGCACATTACTCATTGA
>NW_022279874.1:40000-47500 GCF_009193385.2 Nasonia vitripennis
CGAGCCTCCGAGAGAAAGCAATGCGTGTGGGGCGACTTAGACTTTTTCGAGCCTCCGAGAGAAAGCAATGCGTGTGGGGCGACTTAGACTTTTTCGAGCCTCCGAGAGAAAGCAATGCGTGTGGGGCGACTTAGACTTTTTCGAGCCTCCGAGAGAAAGCAATGCGTGTGGGGCGACTTAGACTTTTTCGAGCCTCCGAGAGAAAGCAATGCGTGTGGGGCGACTTAGACTTTTTCGAGCCTCCGAGAGAAAGCAATGCGTGTGGGGCGACTTAGACTTTTTCGAGCCTCCGAGAGAAAGCAATGCGTGTGGGGCGACTTAGACTTTTTCGAGCCTCCGAGAGAAAGCAATGCGTGTGGGGCGACTTAGACTTTTTCGAGCCTCCGAGAGAAAGCAATGCGTGTGGGGCGACTTAGACTTTTTCGAGCCTCCGAGAGAAAGCAATGCGTGTGGGGCGACTTAGACTTTTTCGAGCCTCCGAGAGAAAGCAATGCGTGTGGGGCGACTTAGACTTTTTCGAGCCTCCGAGAGAAAGCAATGCGTGTGGGGCGACTTAGACTTTTTCGAGCCTCCGAGAGAAAGCAATGCGTGTGGGGCGACTTAGACTTTTTCGAGCCTCCGAGAGAAAGCAATGCGTGTGGGGCGACTTAGACTTTTTCGAGCCTCCGAGAGAAAGCAATGCGTGTGGGGCGACTTAGACTTTTTCGAGCCTCCGAGAGAAAGCAATGCGTGTGGGGCGACTTAGACTTTTTCGAGCCTCCGAGAGAAAGCAATGCGTGTGGGGCGACTTAGACTTTTTCGAGCCTCCGAGAGAAAGCAATGCGTGTGGGGCGACTTAGACTTTTTCGAGCCTCCGAGAGAAAGCAATGCGTGTGGGGCGACTTAGACTTTTTCGAGCCTCCGAGAGAAAGCAATGCGTGTGGGGCGACTTAGACTTTTTCGAGCCTCCGAGAGAAAGCAATGCGTGTGGGGCGACTTAGACTTTTTCGAGCCTCCGAGAGAAAGCAATGCGTGTGGGGCGACTTAGACTTTTTCGAGCCTCCGAGAGAAAGCAATGCGTGTGGGGCGACTTAGACTTTTTCGAGCCTCCGAGAGAAAGCAATGCGTGTGGGGCGACTTAGACTTTTTCGAGCCTCCGAGAGAAAGCAATGCGTGTGGGGCGACTTAGACTTTTTCGAGCCTCCGAGAGAAAGCAATGCGTGTGGGGCGACTTAGACTTTTTCGAGCCTCCGAGAGAAAGCAATGCGTGTGGGGCGACTTAGACTTTTTCGAGCCTCCGAGAGAAAGCAATGCGTGTGGGGCGACTTAGACTTTTTCGAGCCTCCGAGAGAAAGCAATGCGTGTGGGGCGACTTAGACTTTTTCGAGCCTCCGAGAGAAAGCAATGCGTGTGGGGCGACTTAGACTTTTTCGAGCCTCCGAGAGAAAGCAATGCGTGTGGGGCGACTTAGACTTTTTCGAGCCTCCGAGAGAAAGCAATGCGTGTGGGGCGACTTAGACTTTTTCGAGCCTCCGAGAGAAAGCAATGCGTGTGGGGCGACTTAGACTTTTTCGAGCCTCCGAGAGAAAGCAATGCGTGTGGGGCGACTTAGACTTTTTCGAGCCTCCGAGAGAAAGCAATGCGTGTGGGGCGACTTAGACTTTTTCGAGCCTCCGAGAGAAAGCAATGCGTGTGGGGCGACTTAGACTTTTTCGAGCCTCCGAGAGAAAGCAATGCGTGTGGGGCGACTTAGACTTTTTCGAGCCTCCGAGAGAAAGCAATGCGTGTGGGGCGACTTAGACTTTTTCGAGCCTCCGAGAGAAAGCAATGCGTGTGGGGCGACTTAGACTTTTTCGAGCCTCCGAGAGAAAGCAATGCGTGTGGGGCGACTTAGACTTTTTCGAGCCTCCGAGAGAAAGCAATGCGTGTGGGGCGACTTAGACTTTTTCGAGCCTCCGAGAGAAAGCAATGCGTGTGGGGCGACTTAGACTTTTTCGAGCCTCCGAGAGAAAGCAATGCGTGTGGGGCGACTTAGACTTTTTCGAGCCTCCGAGAGAAAGCAATGCGTGTGGGGCGACTTAGACTTTTTCGAGCCTCCGAGAGAAAGCAATGCGTGTGGGGCGACTTAGACTTTTTCGAGCCTCCGAGAGAAAGCAATGCGTGTGGGGCGACTTAGACTTTTTCGAGCCTCCGAGAGAAAGCAATGCGTGTGGGGCGACTTAGACTTTTTCGAGCCTCCGAGAGAAAGCAATGCGTGTGGGGCGACTTAGACTTTTTCGAGCCTCCGAGAGAAAGCAATGCGTGTGGGGCGACTTAGACTTTTTCGAGCCTCCGAGAGAAAGCAATGCGTGTGGGGCGACTTAGACTTTTTCGAGCCTCCGAGAGAAAGCAATGCGTGTGGGGCGACTTAGACTTTTTCGAGCCTCCGAGAGAAAGCAATGCGTGTGGGGCGACTTAGACTTTTTCGAGCCTCCGAGAGAAAGCAATGCGTGTGGGGCGACTTAGACTTTTTCGAGCCTCCGAGAGAAAGCAATGCGTGTGGGGCGACTTAGACTTTTTCGAGCCTCCGAGAGAAAGCAATGCGTGTGGGGCGACTTAGACTTTTTCGAGCCTCCGAGAGAAAGCAATGCGTGTGGGGCGACTTAGACTTTTTCGAGCCTCCGAGAGAAAGCAATGCGTGTGGGGCGACTTAGACTTTTTCGAGCCTCCGAGAGAAAGCAATGCGTGTGGGGCGACTTAGACTTTTTCGAGCCTCCGAGAGAAAGCAATGCGTGTGGGGCGACTTAGACTTTTTCGAGCCTCCGAGAGAAAGCAATGCGTGTGGGGCGACTTAGACTTTTTCGAGCCTCCGAGAGAAAGCAATGCGTGTGGGGCGACTTAGACTTTTTCGAGCCTCCGAGAGAAAGCAATGCGTGTGGGGCGACTTAGACTTTTTCGAGCCTCCGAGAGAAAGCAATGCGTGTGGGGCGACTTAGACTTTTTCGAGCCTCCGAGAGAAAGCAATGCGTGTGGGGCGACTTAGACTTTTTCGAGCCTCCGAGAGAAAGCAATGCGTGTGGGGCGACTTAGACTTTTTCGAGCCTCCGAGAGAAAGCAATGCGTGTGGGGCGACTTAGACTTTTTCGAGCCTCCGAGAGAAAGCAATGCGTGTGGGGCGACTTAGACTTTTTCGAGCCTCCGAGAGAAAGCAATGCGTGTGGGGCGACTTAGACTTTTTCGAGCCTCCGAGAGAAAGCAATGCGTGTGGGGCGACTTAGACTTTTTCGAGCCTCCGAGAGAAAGCAATGCGTGTGGGGCGACTTAGACTTTTTCGAGCCTCCGAGAGAAAGCAATGCGTGTGGGGCGACTTAGACTTTTTCGAGCCTCCGAGAGAAAGCAATGCGTGTGGGGCGACTTAGACTTTTTCGAGCCTCCGAGAGAAAGCAATGCGTGTGGGGCGACTTAGACTTTTTCGAGCCTCCGAGAGAAAGCAATGCGTGTGGGGCGACTTAGACTTTTTCGAGCCTCCGAGAGAAAGCAATGCGTGTGGGGCGACTTAGACTTTTTCGAGCCTCCGAGAGAAAGCAATGCGTGTGGGGCGACTTAGACTTTTTCGAGCCTCCGAGAGAAAGCAATGCGTGTGGGGCGACTTAGACTTTTTCGAGCCTCCGAGAGAAAGCAATGCGTGTGGGGCGACTTAGACTTTTTCGAGCCTCCGAGAGAAAGCAATGCGTGTGGGGCGACTTAGACTTTTTCGAGCCTCCGAGAGAAAGCAATGCGTGTGGGGCGACTTAGACTTTTTCGAGCCTCCGAGAGAAAGCAATGCGTGTGGGGCGACTTAGACTTTTTCGAGCCTCCGAGAGAAAGCAATGCGTGTGGGGCGACTTAGACTTTTTCGAGCCTCCGAGAGAAAGCAATGCGTGTGGGGCGACTTAGACTTTTTCGAGCCTCCGAGAGAAAGCAATGCGTGTGGGGCGACTTAGACTTTTTCGAGCCTCCGAGAGAAAGCAATGCGTGTGGGGCGACTTAGACTTTTTCGAGCCTCCGAGAGAAAGCAATGCGTGTGGGGCGACTTAGACTTTTTCGAGCCTCCGAGAGAAAGCAATGCGTGTGGGGCGACTTAGACTTTTTCGAGCCTCCGAGAGAAAGCAATGCGTGTGGGGCGACTTAGACTTTTTCGAGCCTCCGAGAGAAAGCAATGCGTGTGGGGCGACTTAGACTTTTTCGAGCCTCCGAGAGAAAGCAATGCGTGTGGGGCGACTTAGACTTTTTCGAGCCTCCGAGAGAAAGCAATGCGTGTGGGGCGACTTAGACTTTTTCGAGCCTCCGTGCTCGCACATCACTCATTGACGCTCGCACATCACTCATTTGAGCTCGCACATTGCTCATTCGTGCTCGCACATCACTCATTCGTGCTCGCACATCACTCATTGACGCTCGCACATCACTCATTGACGCTCGCATATCACTCATTCGTGCTCGCACATTACTCATTGACGCTCGCACATCACTCATTGACGCTCGCACTTCACTAATTGGATCTCGCGTATCACTCATTCGTTCTCGCACATCACTCATTGACGCTCGCACATCACTCATTGACGCTCGCACATCACTCATTTGAGCTCGCACATTGCTCATTCGTGCTCGCACATCACTCATTCGTGCTCGCACATCACTCATTGACGCTCGCACATCACTCATTCGTGCTCGGACATCACTCATTGACGCTCGCATATTACTCATTCTTGCTCGCACATCACTCATTCGTTCTCGCACATCACTCATTGACGCTCGCACATCACTCATTGACGCTCGCGTATCACTCATTCGTGTTCGCACATCACTCATAGACGCTCGCACATCACTCATTGACGCTCGCGTATCACTCATTCGTGCTCGCACATCACTCATTCGTGCTCGCACATTACTCATTGACGCTCGCATATTACTCATTGACGCTCGCACATCACTCATTCGTGCTCGCACATCACTCATTTGAGCTCGCACATTGCTCATTCGTGCTCGCACATCACTCATTCGTGCTCGCATATCTCTCATTCTTGCTATATAAATCTACATTATAACTGTCACTATCTACGACGAAATGTGATCACGTCAGGCGCGAAATATTATTACATAGGGATCGGTGCGAACGGCGGGAGCAGAAAATGATTAAATCAGTAAACTGAAACGTTTAGCTATCTATACGAAGATTGCTCGCATGCATTAACGAGATTCCCACTGTCCCTATCTACCATCTTCCGAACGGAAGAGCCCCGGGAGGGTCGCATTTCTGCCAGGGCAGTTGGGTGAACCCTGAGATTTCGGTATACTCATTCGTGCTCGCACATCACTCATTTGAGCTCGCACATTGCTCATTCGTGCTCGCACATCACTCATTCGTGCTCGCACATCACTCATTGACGCTCGCACATCACTCATTTGTGCTCGCGTATCACTCATTCGTGCTCGCACATCACTCATTCGTGCTCGCACATTACTCATTGACGCTCGCACATCACTCATTGACTCTCGCGTATCACTCATTCGTGTTCGCACATCACTCATAGACGCTCGCACATCACTCATTGACGCTCGCATATTACTCATTCGTGCTCGCACATCACTCATTGACGCTCGCACATCACTCATTTGTGCTCGCGTATCACTCATTCGTGCTCGCACATCACTCATTCGTGCTCGCACATTACTCATTGACGCTCGCATATTACTCATTGACGCTCGCACATCACTCATTGACGCTCGCACATCACTCATTGACGCTCGCACATCACTCATTTGTGCTCGCACATTGCTCATTCGTGCTCGCACATCACTCATTTGAGCTCGCACATTGCTCATTCGTGCTCGCACATCACTCATTCGTGCTCGCACATTGCTCATTCTTGCTCGCACATCACTCATTTGTGCTCGCGTATCACTCATTCGTGCTCGCACATTACTCATTGACGCTCGCACATCACTCATTGACGCTCGCACATTACTCATTGACGCTCGCATATTACTCATTCGTGCTCGCACATCACTCATTCGTTCTCGCACATCACTCATTGACGCTCGCACATCACTCATTGACGCTCGCGTATCACTCATTCGTGTTCGCACATCACTCATAGACGCTCGCACATCACTCATTGACGCTCGCGTATCACTCATTCGTGCTCGCACATCACTCATTCGTGCTCGCACATTACTCATTGACGCTCGCATATTACTCATTGACGCTCGCACATCACTCATTCGTGCTCGCATATCTCTCATTCTTGCTATATAAATCTACATTATAACTGTCACTATCTACGACGAAATGTGATCACGTCAGGCGCGAAATATTATTACATAGGGATCGGTGCGAACGGCGGGAGCAGAAAATGATTAAATCAGTAAACTGAAACGTTTAGCTATCTATACGAAGATTGCTCGCATGCATTAACGAGATTCCCACTGTCCCTATCTACCATCTTCCGAACGGAAGAGCCCCGGGAGGGTCGCATTTCTGCCAGGGCAGTTGGGTGAACCCTGAGATTTCGGTATACTCATTCGTGCTCGCACATCACTCATTTGAGCTCGCACATTGCTCATTCGTGCTCGCACATCACTCATTCGTGCTCGCACATCACTCATTGACGCTCGCACATCACTCATTTGTGCTCGCGTATCACTCATTCGTGCTCGCACATCACTCATTCGTGCTCGCACATTACTCATTGACGCTCGCACATCACTCATTGACTCTCGCGTATCACTCATTCGTGTTCGCACATCACTCATAGACGCTCGCACATCACTCATTGACGCTCGCATATTACTCATTCGTGCTCGCACATCACTCATTGACGCTCGCACATCACTCATTTGTGCTCGCGTATCACTCATTCGTGCTCGCACATCACTCATTCGTGCTCGCACATTACTCATTGACGCTCGCATATTACTCATTGACGCTCGCACATCACTCATTGACGCTCGCACATCACTCATTGACGCTCGCACATCACTCATTTGTGCTCGCACATTGCTCATTCGTGCTCGCACATCACTCATTTGAGCTCGCACATTGCTCATTCGTGCTCGCACATCACTCATTCGTGCTCGCACATTGCTCATTCTTGCTCGCACATCACTCATTTGTGCTCGCGTATCACTCATTCGTGCTCGCACATTACTCATTGACGCTCGCACATCACTCATTGACGCTCGCACATTACTCATTGACGCTCGCATATTACTCATTCGTGCTCGCACATCACTCATTCGTGCTCGCACATTACTCATTGACGCTCGCATATTACTCGTTGACGCTCGCACATCACTCATTGACGCTCGCACATCACTCATTTGTGCTCGCACATCACTCATTGACGCTCGCACATCACTCATTGACGCTCGCACATTGCTCATTCTTGCTCGCACATTGCTCATTCTTGCTCGCACATCACTCATTCGTGCTCGCACATTACTCATTGACGCTCGCATATTACTCATTCGTGCTCGCACATCACTCATTCGTGCTCGCAC
>NW_022279874.1:57500-82500 GCF_009193385.2 Nasonia vitripennis
GCGTGTGGGGCGACTTAGACTTTTTCGAGCCTCCGAGAGAAAGCAATGCGTGTGGGGCGACTTAGACTTTTTCGAGCCTCCGAGAGAAAGCAATGCGTGTGGGGCGACTTAGACTTTTTCGAGCCTCCGAGAGAAAGCAATGCGTGTGGGGCGACTTAGACTTTTTCGAGCCTCCGAGAGAAAGCAATGCGTGTGGGGCGACTTAGACTTTTTCGAGCCTCCGAGAGAAAGCAATGCGTGTGGGGCGACTTAGACTTTTTCGAGCCTCCGAGAGAAAGCAATGCGTGTGGGGCGACTTAGACTTTTTCGAGCCTCCGAGAGAAAGCAATGCGTGTGGGGCGACTTAGACTTTTTCGAGCCTCCGAGAGAAAGCAATGCGTGTGGGGCGACTTAGACTTTTTCGAGCCTCCGAGAGAAAGCAATGCGTGTGGGGCGACTTAGACTTTTTCGAGCCTCCGAGAGAAAGCAATGCGTGTGGGGCGACTTAGACTTTTTCGAGCCTCCGAGAGAAAGCAATGCGTGTGGGGCGACTTAGACTTTTTCGAGCCTCCGAGAGAAAGCAATGCGTGTGGGGCGACTTAGACTTTTTCGAGCCTCCGAGAGAAAGCAATGCGTGTGGGGCGACTTAGACTTTTTCGAGCCTCCGAGAGAAAGCAATGCGTGTGGGGCGACTTAGACTTTTTCGAGCCTCCGAGAGAAAGCAATGCGTGTGGGGCGACTTAGACTTTTTCGAGCCTCCGAGAGAAAGCAATGCGTGTGGGGCGACTTAGACTTTTTCGAGCCTCCGAGAGAAAGCAATGCGTGTGGGGCGACTTAGACTTTTTCGAGCCTCCGAGAGAAAGCAATGCGTGTGGGGCGACTTAGACTTTTTCGAGCCTCCGAGAGAAAGCAATGCGTGTGGGGCGACTTAGACTTTTTCGAGCCTCCGAGAGAAAGCAATGCGTGTGGGGCGACTTAGACTTTTTCGAGCCTCCGAGAGAAAGCAATGCGTGTGGGGCGACTTAGACTTTTTCGAGCCTCCGAGAGAAAGCAATGCGTGTGGGGCGACTTAGACTTTTTCGAGCCTCCGAGAGAAAGCAATGCGTGTGGGGCGACTTAGACTTTTTCGAGCCTCCGAGAGAAAGCAATGCGTGTGGGGCGACTTAGACTTTTTCGAGCCTCCGAGAGAAAGCAATGCGTGTGGGGCGACTTAGACTTTTTCGAGCCTCCGAGAGAAAGCAATGCGTGTGGGGCGACTTAGACTTTTTCGAGCCTCCGAGAGAAAGCAATGCGTGTGGGGCGACTTAGACTTTTTCGAGCCTCCGAGAGAAAGCAATGCGTGTGGGGCGACTTAGACTTTTTCGAGCCTCCGAGAGAAAGCAATGCGTGTGGGGCGACTTAGACTTTTTCGAGCCTCCGAGAGAAAGCAATGCGTGTGGGGCGACTTAGACTTTTTCGAGCCTCCGAGAGAAAGCAATGCGTGTGGGGCGACTTAGACTTTTTCGAGCCTCCGAGAGAAAGCAATGCGTGTGGGGCGACTTAGACTTTTTCGAGCCTCCGAGAGAAAGCAATGCGTGTGGGGCGACTTAGACTTTTTCGAGCCTCCGAGAGAAAGCAATGCGTGTGGGGCGACTTAGACTTTTTCGAGCCTCCGAGAGAAAGCAATGCGTGTGGGGCGACTTAGACTTTTTCGAGCCTCCGAGAGAAAGCAATGCGTGTGGGGCGACTTAGACTTTTTCGAGCCTCCGAGAGAAAGCAATGCGTGTGGGGCGACTTAGACTTTTTCGAGCCTCCGAGAGAAAGCAATGCGTGTGGGGCGACTTAGACTTTTTCGAGCCTCCGAGAGAAAGCAATGCGTGTGGGGCGACTTAGACTTTTTCGAGCCTCCGAGAGAAAGCAATGCGTGTGGGGCGACTTAGACTTTTTCGAGCCTCCGAGAGAAAGCAATGCGTGTGGGGCGACTTAGACTTTTTCGAGCCTCCGAGAGAAAGCAATGCGTGTGGGGCGACTTAGACTTTTTCGAGCCTCCGAGAGAAAGCAATGCGTGTGGGGCGACTTAGACTTTTTCGAGCCTCCGAGAGAAAGCAATGCGTGTGGGGCGACTTAGACTTTTTCGAGCCTCCGAGAGAAAGCAATGCGTGTGGGGCGACTTAGACTTTTTCGAGCCTCCGAGAGAAAGCAATGCGTGTGGGGCGACTTAGACTTTTTCGAGCCTCCGAGAGAAAGCAATGCGTGTGGGGCGACTTAGACTTTTTCGAGCCTCCGAGAGAAAGCAATGCGTGTGGGGCGACTTAGACTTTTTCGAGCCTCCGAGAGAAAGCAATGCGTGTGGGGCGACTTAGACTTTTTCGAGCCTCCGAGAGAAAGCAATGCGTGTGGGGCGACTTAGACTTTTTCGAGCCTCCGAGAGAAAGCAATGCGTGTGGGGCGACTTAGACTTTTTCGAGCCTCCGAGAGAAAGCAATGCGTGTGGGGCGACTTAGACTTTTTCGAGCCTCCGAGAGAAAGCAATGCGTGTGGGGCGACTTAGACTTTTTCGAGCCTCCGAGAGAAAGCAATGCGTGTGGGGCGACTTAGACTTTTTCGAGCCTCCGAGAGAAAGCAATGCGTGTGGGGCGACTTAGACTTTTTCGAGCCTCCGAGAGAAAGCAATGCGTGTGGGGCGACTTAGACTTTTTCGAGCCTCCGAGAGAAAGCAATGCGTGTGGGGCGACTTAGACTTTTTCGAGCCTCCGAGAGAAAGCAATGCGTGTGGGGCGACTTAGACTTTTTCGAGCCTCCGAGAGAAAGCAATGCGTGTGGGGCGACTTAGACTTTTTCGAGCCTCCGAGAGAAAGCAATGCGTGTGGGGGCGACTTAGACTTTTTCGAGCCTCCGAGAGAAAGCCAATGCGTGTGGGGCGACTTAGACTTTTTCGAGCCTCCGAGAGAAAGCAATGCGTGTGGGGGCGACTTAGACTTTTTTCGAGCCTCCGAGAGAAAGCAATGCGTGTGGGGCGAGTTTCAGTTTACTGATTTAATCATTTTCGCCCCGCCGTTCGCACCGATCCCTATGTAATAATATTTCGCGCCTGACGTGATCACATATTTCGTCGTAGATAGTGACAGTTATAACGTAGGATTTATAGCAAGAATGAGAGATATGCGAGCACGAATGAGTGATGTGCGGAGCACGAATGAGCAATGCGCGAGCCTAAATGAGCGGGATGTGCGGAGCACGAATGAGGATGTGCGAGCGTCAATGAGTAATATGCGAGCGTCAATGAGTAATGTGCGAGCACGAATGAGTGATGTGCGAGCATCGAATGAGTGATACGCGAGCGTCAATGAGTGATAAAGAGCGTCTATGAGTGATGCGAACACGAATGAGTGATACGCGAGCGTCACCGAGTGATGCGAGCGTCAATGAGATGTGCGAGAACGAATGAGTGATGTGCGAGCAAGAATGAGTAATATGCGAGCGTCAATGAGTGATGTCCGAGCACGAATGAGTGATGTGCGAGCGTCAATGAGTGATGTGCGAGCACGAATGAGTGATGTGCGACACGAACGAGCAATGTGCGAGCTCAAAATGAGTGATGTAAAGAGCGTCAATGAGTGATGTGCGAGCGTCAATGAAAGTGATGTGCGAGAACGAATGAGTGATACGCGAGATCCAATTAGTGAAGTGCGAGCGTCAATGAGTGATGTGCGAGCGTCAATGAGTAATGTGCGAGCACGAATGAGTGATATGCGAGCGTCAATGAGTGATGCGAGCGTCAATGAGTGATGTGCGAGCACGAATGAGTGATGCGAGCAATGAATGAGCAATGTGCGAGCTCAAATGAGTGATGCGCGAGCGTCAATGAGTGATGCGGCGAGCACGGAGGCTCGAAAAGTCTAAGTCGCCCCACACGCATTGCTTCCTCGGTACCTCGAAAAACGGTCGCCCCACACGCATTGCTTCTCCTCGAGGCCTCGAAAAGTCTAAGTCGCCTTGACACGCATTGCTTTCCTCGGAGGCTCGAAAAATCTAAGTCGCCCCACGCATTGCTTTCCTCGGAGGCTCGAAAGTTCAAGTCGCCCCACACGCATTGCTTTCTCCTCGGAGGCTCGAAAAGTCTAAGTCGCCCCACGCATTGCTTTCCTCGGAGGCTCATGTCTAAGTCGCCCCGCCACGCATTGCTTTCTCCTCGGAGGCTCGAAAAAGTCTAAGTCGCCCTACACGTACTGCTTCTCCTCGGAGGCCTTGAAAGTCTTTGCCGTTCCTGACACGCATTGCTTTCTCTCGAGGCTCGAAAGTCTAAGTCGCCCACACGCATTGCTTCTCTCGGAGGTTCGGAAAGTCTAAGCCGCCCCACACGCATTGCTTTCTCCTCGGCGACTTAGACTTTTTCGAGCCTCCGAGAGAAAGCAATGCGTGTGGGCGACTTAGACTTTTCCGAGCCTCCGAGAGAAAAGCAATGCGTGTGGGGCGACTTAGACTTTTTCGAGCCTCCGAGAGAAAGCAATGCGTGTGGGGCGACTTAGACTTTTTCGAGCCTCCGAGAAACAATCGGCAGACCTCCGAAAAAGCAATGCGTGTGGGGCGACTTAGACTTTTCGAGCCTCCGAGAGAAAGCAATGCGTGTGGGGCGACTTAGACTTTTTCGAGCCTCCGAAGAAACAATGGCGTGTGGGGCGACTTAGACTTTTCGAGCCTCCGAGAGAGAAAGCAATGCGTGTGGGCGACTTAAGACTTTTTCGAGCCTCCGAGAGAAGCAATGCGTGTGGGCGACTTAGACTTTTCGAGCCTCCGAGAGAAAGCAATGCGTGTGGGGCGACTTAGACTTTTCGAGCCTCCGAGAGAAAGCAATGCGTGTGGGGCGACTTAGACTTTTCGAGCCTCCGAGAGAAAGCAATGCGTGTGGGCGACTTAGACTTTTTCGAGCCTCCGAGAGAAGCAATGCGTGTGGGCGACTTAGACTTTTCGAGCCTCCGAGAGAAGCAATGCGTGTGGGGCGACTTAGACTTTTATCGAGCCTCCGAGAGAAAGCAATGCGTGTGGGGCGACTTAGACTTTTTCGAGCCTCCGAGAGAAAGCAATGCGTGTGGGGCGACTTAGACTTTTTCGAGCCTCCGAGAGAAAGCAATGCGTGTGGGCGACTTAGACTTTTTCGAGCCTCCGAGAGAAAGCAATGCGTGTGGGGCGACTTAGACTTTTTCGAGCCTCCGAGAGAAAGCAATGCGTGTGGGGCGACTTAGACTTTTTCGAGCCTCCGAGAGAAAGCAATGCGTGTGGGGCGACTTAGACTTTTTCGAGCCTCCGAGAGAAAGCAATGCGTGTGGGGCGACTTAGACTTTTTCGAGCCTCCGAGAGAAAGCAATGCGTGTGGGGCGACTTAGACTTTTTCGAGCCTCCGAGAGAAAGCAATGCGTGTGGGGCGACTTAGACTTTTTCGAGCCTCCGAGAGAAAGCAATGCGTGTGGGGCGACTTAGACTTTTCGAGCCTCCGAGAGAAAGCAATGCGTGTGGGGCGACTTAGACTTTTTCGAGCCTCCGAGAGAAAGCAATGCGTGTGGGCGACTTAGACTTTTTCGAGCCTCCGAGAGAAAGCAATGCGTGTGGGGCGACTTAGACTTTTTCGAGCCTCCGAGAGAAAGCAATGCGTGTGGGGCGACTTAGACTTTTCGAGCCTCCGAGAGAAAGCAATGCGTGTGGGGCGACTTAGACTTTTTCGAGCCTCCGAGAGAAAGCAATGCGTGTGGGGCGACTTAGACTTTTTCGAGCCTCCGAGAGAAAGCAATGCGTGTGGGGCGACTTAGACTTTTTCGAGCCTCCGAGAGAAAGCAATGCGTGTGGGGCGACTTAGACTTTTCGAGCCTCCGAAGAAAGCAATGCGTGTGGGGCGACTTAGACTTTTTCGAGCCTCCGAGAGAAAGCAATGCGTGTGGGGCGACTTAGACTTTTTCGAGCCTCCGAGAGAAAGCAATGCGTGTGGGCGACTTAGACTTTTCGAGCCTCCGAGAGAAAGCAATGCGTGTGGGCGACTTAGACTTTTCGAGCCTCCGAGAGAAAGCAATGCGTGTGGGCGACTTAGACTTTTTCGAGCCTCCGAAGAAAGCAATGCGTGTGGGCGACTTAGACTTTTTCGAGCCTCCGAGAGAAAGCAATGCGTGTGGGGCGACTTAGACTTTTTCGAGCCTCCGAGAGAAAGCAATGCGTGTGGGGCGACTTAGACTTTTTCGAGCCTCCGAGAGAAAGCAATGCGTGTGGGGCGACTTAGACTTTTTCGAGCCTCCGAGAGAAAGCAATGCGTGTGGGGCACTTAGACTTTTTCGAGCCTCCGAGAGAAAGCAATGCGTGTGGGCGACTTAGACTTTTCGAGCCTCCGAGAGAAAGCAATGCGTGTGGGGCGACTTAGACTTTTTCGAGCCTCCGAGAGAAAGCAATGCGTGTGGGGCGACTTAGACTTTTTCGAGCCTCCGAGAGAAAGCAATGCGTGTGGGGCGACTTAGACTTTTTCGAGCCTCCGAGAGAAAGCAATGCGTGGGGCGACTTAGACTTTCGAGCTCCGAGAGAAAGCAATGCGTGTGGGCGACTTAGACTTTTCGAGCCTCCGAGAGAAAGCAATGCGTGTGGGGCGACTTAGACTTTTTCGAGCCTCCGAGAGAAAGCAATGCGTGTGGGGCGACTTAGACTTTTTCGAGCCTCCGAGAGAAAGCAATGCGTGTGGGGCGACTTAGACTTTTTCGAGCCTCCGAGAGAAAGCAATGCGTGTGGGGCGACTTAGACTTTTTCGAGCCTCCGAGAGAAAGCAATGCGTGTGGGGCGACTTAGACTTTTTCGAGCCTCCGAGAGAAAGCAATGCGTGTGGGGCGACTTAGACTTTTTCGAGCCTCCGAGAGAAAGCAATGCGTGTGGGGCGACTTAGACTTTTTCGAGCCTCCGAGAGAAAGCAATGCGTGTGGGGCGACTTAGACTTTTTCGAGCCTCCGAGAGAAAGCAATGCGTGTGGGGCGACTTAGACTTTTTCGAGCCTCCGAGAGAAAGCAATGCGTGTGGGGCGACTTAGACTTTTTCGAGCCTCCGAGAGAAAGCAATGCGTGTGGGGCGACTTAGACTTTTTCGAGCCTCCGAGAGAAAGCAATGCGTGTGGGGCGACTTAGACTTTTTCGAGCCTCCGAGAGAAAGCAATGCGTGTGGGGCGACTTAGACTTTTTCGAGCCTCCGAGAGAAAGCAATGCGTGTGGGGCGACTTAGACTTTTTCGAGCCTCCGAGAGAAAGCAATGCGTGTGGGGCGACTTAGACTTTTTCGAGCCTCCGAGAGAAAGCAATGCGTGTGGGGCGACTTAGACTTTTTCGAGCCTCCGAGAGAAAGCAATGCGTGTGGGGCGACTTAGACTTTTTCGAGCCTCCGAGAGAAAGCAATGCGTGTGGGGCGACTTAGACTTTTTCGAGCCTCCGAGAGAAAGCAATGCGTGTGGGGCGACTTAGACTTTTTCGAGCCTCCGAGAGAAAGCAATGCGTGTGGGGCGACTTAGACTTTTTCGAGCCTCCGAGAGAAAGCAATGCGTGTGGGGCGACTTAGACTTTTTCGAGCCTCCGAGAGAAAGCAATGCGTGTGGGGCGACTTAGACTTTTTCGAGCCTCCGAGAGAAAGCAATGCGTGTGGGGCGACTTAGACTTTTTCGAGCCTCCGAGAGAAAGCAATGCGTGTGGGGCGACTTAGACTTTTTCGAGCCTCCGAGAGAAAGCAATGCGTGTGGGGCGACTTAGACTTTTTCGAGCCTCCGAGAGAAAGCAATGCGTGTGGGGCGACTTAGACTTTTTCGAGCCTCCGAGAGAAAGCAATGCGTGTGGGGCGACTTAGACTTTTTCGAGCCTCCGAGAGAAAGCAATGCGTGTGGGGCGACTTAGACTTTTTCGAGCCTCCGAGAGAAAGCAATGCGTGTGGGGCGACTTAGACTTTTTCGAGCCTCCGAGAGAAAGCAATGCGTGTGGGGCGACTTAGACTTTTTCGAGCCTCCGAGAGAAAGCAATGCGTGTGGGGCGACTTAGACTTTTTCGAGCCTCCGAGAGAAAGCAATGCGTGTGGGGCGACTTAGACTTTTTCGAGCCTCCGAGAGAAAGCAATGCGTGTGGGGCGACTTAGACTTTTTCGAGCCTCCGAGAGAAAGCAATGCGTGTGGGGCGACTTAGACTTTTTCGAGCCTCCGAGAGAAAGCAATGCGTGTGGGGCGACTTAGACTTTTTCGAGCCTCCGAGAGAAAGCAATGCGTGTGGGGCGACTTAGACTTTTTCGAGCCTCCGAGAGAAAGCAATGCGTGTGGGGCGACTTAGACTTTTTCGAGCCTCCGAGAGAAAGCAATGCGTGTGGGGCGACTTAGACTTTTTCGAGCCTCCGAGAGAAAGCAATGCGTGTGGGGCGACTTAGACTTTTTCGAGCCTCCGAGAGAAAGCAATGCGTGTGGGGCGACTTAGACTTTTTCGAGCCTCCGAGAGAAAGCAATGCGTGTGGGGCGACTTAGACTTTTTCGAGCCTCCGAGAGAAAGCAATGCGTGTGGGGCGACTTAGACTTTTTCGAGCCTCCGAGAGAAAGCAATGCGTGTGGGGCGACTTAGACTTTTTCGAGCCTCCGAGAGAAAGCAATGCGTGTGGGGCGACTTAGACTTTTTCGAGCCTCCGAGAGAAAGCAATGCGTGTGGGGCGACTTAGACTTTTTCGAGCCTCCGAGAGAAAGCAATGCGTGTGGGGCGACTTAGACTTTTTCGAGCCTCCGAGAGAAAGCAATGCGTGTGGGGCGACTTAGACTTTTTCGAGCCTCCGAGAGAAAGCAATGCGTGTGGGGCGACTTAGACTTTTTCGAGCCTCCGAGAGAAAGCAATGCGTGTGGGGCGACTTAGACTTTTTCGAGCCTCCGAGAGAAAGCAATGCGTGTGGGGCGACTTAGACTTTTTCGAGCCTCCGAGAGAAAGCAATGCGTGTGGGGCGACTTAGACTTTTTCGAGCCTCCGAGAGAAAGCAATGCGTGTGGGGCGACTTAGACTTTTTCGAGCCTCCGAGAGAAAGCAATGCGTGTGGGGCGACTTAGACTTTTTCGAGCCTCCGAGAGAAAGCAATGCGTGTGGGGCGACTTAGACTTTTTCGAGCCTCCGAGAGAAAGCAATGCGTGTGGGGCGACTTAGACTTTTTCGAGCCTCCGAGAGAAAGCAATGCGTGTGGGGCGACTTAGACTTTTTCGAGCCTCCGAGAGAAAGCAATGCGTGTGGGGCGACTTAGACTTTTTCGAGCCTCCGAGAGAAAGCAATGCGTGTGGGGCGACTTAGACTTTTTCGAGCCTCCGAGAGAAAGCAATGCGTGTGGGGCGACTTAGACTTTTTCGAGCCTCCGAGAGAAAGCAATGCGTGTGGGGCGACTTAGACTTTTTCGAGCCTCCGAGAGAAAGCAATGCGTGTGGGCGACTTAGACTTTTTCGAGCCTCCGAGAGAAAGCAATGCGTGTGGGGCGACTTAGACTTTTTCGAGCCTCCGAGAGAAAGCAATGCGTGTGGGGCGACTTAGACTTTTTCGAGCCTCCGAGAGAAAGCAATGCGTGTGGGGCGACTTAGACTTTTTCGAGCCTCCGAGAGAAAGCAATGCGTGTGGGGCGACTTAGACTTTTTCGAGCCTCCGAGAGAAAGCAATGCGTGTGGGGCGACTTAGACTTTTTCGAGCCTCCGAGAGAAAGCAATGCGTGTGGGGCGACTTAGACTTTTTCGAGCCTCCGAGAGAAAGCAATGCGTGTGGGGCGACTTAGACTTTTTCGAGCCTCCGAGAGAAAGCAATGCGTGTGGGGCGACTTAGACTTTTTCGAGCCTCCGAGAGAAAGCAATGCGTGTGGGGCGACTTAGACTTTTTCGAGCCTCCGAGAGAAAGCAATGCGTGTGGGGCGACTTAGACTTTTTCGAGCCTCCGAGAGAAAGCAATGCGTGTGGGGCGACTTAGACTTTTTCGAGCCTCCGAGAGAAAGCAATGCGTGTGGGGCGACTTAGACTTTTTCGAGCCTCCGAGAGAAAGCAATGCGTGTGGGGCGACTTAGACTTTTTCGAGCCTCCGAGAGAAAGCAATGCGTGTGGGGCGACTTAGACTTTTTCGAGCCTCCGAGAGAAAGCAATGCGTGTGGGGCGACTTAGACTTTTTCGAGCCTCCGAGAGAAAGCAATGCGTGTGGGGCGACTTAGACTTTTTCGAGCCTCCGAGAGAAAGCAATGCGTGTGGGGCGACTTAGACTTTTTCGAGCCTCCGAGAGAAAGCAATGCGTGTGGGGCGACTTAGACTTTTTCGAGCCTCCGAGAGAAAGCAATGCGTGTGGGCGACTTAGACTTTTTCGAGCCTCCGAGAGAAAGCAATGCGTGTGGGGCGACTTAGACTTTTTCGAGCCTCCGAGAGAAAGCAATGCGTGTGGGGCGACTTAGACTTTTTCGAGCCTCCGAGAGAAAGCAATGCGTGTGGGGCGACTTAGACTTTTTCGAGCCTCCGAGAGAAAGCAATGCGTGTGGGGCGACTTAGACTTTTTCGAGCCTCCGAGAGAAAGCAATGCGTGTGGGGCGACTTAGACTTTTTCGAGCCTCCGAGAGAAAGCAATGCGTGTGGGGCGACTTAGACTTTTTCGAGCCTCCGAGAGAAAGCAATGCGTGTGGGGCGACTTAGACTTTTTCGAGCCTCCGAGAGAAAGCAATGCGTGTGGGGCGACTTAGACTTTTTCGAGCCTCCGAGAGAAAGCAATGCGTGTGGGGCGACTTAGACTTTTTCGAGCCTCCGAGAGAAAGCAATGCGTGTGGGGCGACTTAGACTTTTTCGAGCCTCCGAGAGAAAGCAATGCGTGTGGGGCGACTTAGACTTTTTCGAGCCTCCGAGAGAAAGCAATGCGTGTGGGGCGACTTAGACTTTTTCGAGCCTCCGAGAGAAAGCAATGCGTGTGGGGCGACTTAGACTTTTTCGAGCCTCCGAGAGAAAGCAATGCGTGTGGGGCGACTTAGACTTTTTCGAGCCTCCGAGAGAAAGCAATGCGTGTGGGGCGACTTAGACTTTTTCGAGCCTCCGAGAGAAAGCAATGCGTGTGGGGCGACTTAGACTTTTTCGAGCCTCCGAGAGAAAGCAATGCGTGTGGGGCGACTTAGACTTTTTCGAGCCTCCGAGAGAAAGCAATGCGTGTGGGGCGACTTAGACTTTTTCGAGCCTCCGAGAGAAAGCAATGCGTGTGGGGCGACTTAGACTTTTTCGAGCCTCCGAGAGAAAGCAATGCGTGTGGGGCGACTTAGACTTTTTCGAGCCTCCGAGAGAAAGCAATGCGTGTGGGGCGACTTAGACTTTTTCGAGCCTCCGAGAGAAAGCAATGCGTGTGGGGCGACTTAGACTTTTTCGAGCCTCCGAGAGAAAGCAATGCGTGTGGGGCGACTTAGACTTTTTCGAGCCTCCGAGAGAAAGCAATGCGTGTGGGGCGACTTAGACTTTTTCGAGCCTCCGAGAGAAAGCAATGCGTGTGGGGCGACTTAGACTTTTTCGAGCCTCCGAGAGAAAGCAATGCGTGTGGGGCGACTTAGACTTTTTCGAGCCTCCGAGAGAAAGCAATGCGTGTGGGGCGACTTAGACTTTTTCGAGCCTCCGAGAGAAAGCAATGCGTGTGGGGCGACTTAGACTTTTTCGAGCCTCCGAGAGAAAGCAATGCGTGTGGGGCGACTTAGACTTTTTCGAGCCTCCGAGAGAAAGCAATGCGTGTGGGGCGACTTAGACTTTTTCGAGCCTCCGAGAGAAAGCAATGCGTGTGGGGCGACTTAGACTTTTTCGAGCCTCCGAGAGAAAGCAATGCGTGTGGGGCGACTTAGACTTTTTCGAGCCTCCGAGAGAAAGCAATGCGTGTGGGGCGACTTAGACTTTTTCGAGCCTCCGAGAGAAAGCAATGCGTGTGGGGCGACTTAGACTTTTTCGAGCCTCCGAGAGAAAGCAATGCGTGTGGGGCGACTTAGACTTTTTCGAGCCTCCGAGAGAAAGCAATGCGTGTGGGGCGACTTAGACTTTTTCGAGCCTCCGAGAGAAAGCAATGCGTGTGGGGCGACTTAGACTTTTTCGAGCCTCCGAGAGAAAGCAATGCGTGTGGGGCGACTTAGACTTTTTCGAGCCTCCGAGAGAAAGCAATGCGTGTGGGGCGACTTAGACTTTTTCGAGCCTCCGAGAGAAAGCAATGCGTGTGGGGCGACTTAGACTTTTTCGAGCCTCCGAGAGAAAGCAATGCGTGTGGGGCGACTTAGACTTTTTCGAGCCTCCGAGAGAAAGCAATGCGTGTGGGGCGACTTAGACTTTTTCGAGCCTCCGAGAGAAAGCAATGCGTGTGGGGCGACTTAGACTTTTTCGAGCCTCCGAGAGAAAGCAATGCGTGTGGGGCGACTTAGACTTTTTCGAGCCTCCGAGAGAAAGCAATGCGTGTGGGGCGACTTAGACTTTTTCGAGCCTCCGAGAGAAAGCAATGCGTGTGGGGCGACTTAGACTTTTTCGAGCCTCCGAGAGAAAGCAATGCGTGTGGGGCGACTTAGACTTTTTCGAGCCTCCGAGAGAAAGCAATGCGTGTGGGGCGACTTAGACTTTTTCGAGCCTCCGAGAGAAAGCAATGCGTGTGGGGCGACTTAGACTTTTTCGAGCCTCCGAGAGAAAGCAATGCGTGTGGGGCGACTTAGACTTTTTCGAGCCTCCGAGAGAAAGCAATGCGTGTGGGGCGACTTAGACTTTTTCGAGCCTCCGAGAGAAAGCAATGCGTGTGGGGCGACTTAGACTTTTTCGAGCCTCCGAGAGAAAGCAATGCGTGTGGGGCGACTTAGACTTTTTCGAGCCTCCGAGAGAAAGCAATGCGTGTGGGGCGACTTAGACTTTTTCGAGCCTCCGAGAGAAAGCAATGCGTGTGGGGCGACTTAGACTTTTTCGAGCCTCCGAGAGAAAGCAATGCGTGTGGGGCGACTTAGACTTTTTCGAGCCTCCGAGAGAAAGCAATGCGTGTGGGGCGACTTAGACTTTTTCGAGCCTCCGAGAGAAAGCAATGCGTGTGGGGCGACTTAGACTTTTTCGAGCCTCCGAGAGAAAGCAATGCGTGTGGGGCGACTTAGACTTTTTCGAGCCTCCGAGAGAAAGCAATGCGTGTGGGGCGACTTAGACTTTTTCGAGCCTCCGAGAGAAAGCAATGCGTGTGGGGCGACTTAGACTTTTTCGAGCCTCCGAGAGAAAGCAATGCGTGTGGGGCGACTTAGACTTTTTCGAGCCTCCGAGAGAAAGCAATGCGTGTGGGGCGACTTAGACTTTTTCGAGCCTCCGAGAGAAAGCAATGCGTGTGGGGCGACTTAGACTTTTTCGAGCCTCCGAGAGAAAGCAATGCGTGTGGGGCGACTTAGACTTTTTCGAGCCTCCGAGAGAAAGCAATGCGTGTGGGGCGACTTAGACTTTTTCGAGCCTCCGAGAGAAAGCAATGCGTGTGGGGCGACTTAGACTTTTTCGAGCCTCCGAGAGAAAGCAATGCGTGTGGGGCGACTTAGACTTTTTCGAGCCTCCGAGAGAAAGCAATGCGTGTGGGGCGACTTAGACTTTTTCGAGCCTCCGAGAGAAAGCAATGCGTGTGGGGCGACTTAGACTTTTTCGAGCCTCCGAGAGAAAGCAATGCGTGTGGGGCGACTTAGACTTTTTCGAGCCTCCGAGAGAAAGCAATGCGTGTGGGGCGACTTAGACTTTTTCGAGCCTCCGAGAGAAAGCAATGCGTGTGGGGCGACTTAGACTTTTTCGAGCCTCCGAGAGAAAGCAATGCGTGTGGGGCGACTTAGACTTTTTCGAGCCTCCGAGAGAAAGCAATGCGTGTGGGGCGACTTAGACTTTTTCGAGCCTCCGAGAGAAAGCAATGCGTGTGGGGCGACTTAGACTTTTTCGAGCCTCCGAGAGAAAGCAATGCGTGTGGGGCGACTTAGACTTTTTCGAGCCTCCGAGAGAAAGCAATGCGTGTGGGGCGACTTAGACTTTTTCGAGCCTCCGAGAGAAAGCAATGCGTGTGGGGCGACTTAGACTTTTTCGAGCCTCCGAGAGAAAGCAATGCGTGTGGGGCGACTTAGACTTTTTCGAGCCTCCGAGAGAAAGCAATGCGTGTGGGGCGACTTAGACTTTTTCGAGCCTCCGAGAGAAAGCAATGCGTGTGGGGCGACTTAGACTTTTTCGAGCCTCCGAGAGAAAGCAATGCGTGTGGGGCGACTTAGACTTTTTCGAGCCTCCGAGAGAAAGCAATGCGTGTGGGGCGACTTAGACTTTTTCGAGCCTCCGAGAGAAAGCAATGCGTGTGGGGCGACTTAGACTTTTTCGAGCCTCCGAGAGAAAGCAATGCGTGTGGGGCGACTTAGACTTTTTCGAGCCTCCGAGAGAAAGCAATGCGTGTGGGGCGACTTAGACTTTTTCGAGCCTCCGAGAGAAAGCAATGCGTGTGGGGCGACTTAGACTTTTTCGAGCCTCCGAGAGAAAGCAATGCGTGTGGGGCGACTTAGACTTTTTCGAGCCTCCGAGAGAAAGCAATGCGTGTGGGGCGACTTAGACTTTTTCGAGCCTCCGAGAGAAAGCAATGCGTGTGGGGCGACTTAGACTTTTTCGAGCCTCCGAGAGAAAGCAATGCGTGTGGGGCGACTTAGACTTTTTCGAGCCTCCGAGAGAAAGCAATGCGTGTGGGGCGACTTAGACTTTTTCGAGCCTCCGAGAGAAAGCAATGCGTGTGGGGCGACTTAGACTTTTTCGAGCCTCCGAGAGAAAGCAATGCGTGTGGGGCGACTTAGACTTTTTCGAGCCTCCGAGAGAAAGCAATGCGTGTGGGGCGACTTAGACTTTTTCGAGCCTCCGAGAGAAAGCAATGCGTGTGGGGCGACTTAGACTTTTTCGAGCCTCCGAGAGAAAGCAATGCGTGTGGGGCGACTTAGACTTTTTCGAGCCTCCGAGAGAAAGCAATGCGTGTGGGGCGACTTAGACTTTTTCGAGCCTCCGAGAGAAAGCAATGCGTGTGGGGCGACTTAGACTTTTTCGAGCCTCCGAGAGAAAGCAATGCGTGTGGGGCGACTTAGACTTTTTCGAGCCTCCGAGAGAAAGCAATGCGTGTGGGGCGACTTAGACTTTTTCGAGCCTCCGAGAGAAAGCAATGCGTGTGGGGCGACTTAGACTTTTTCGAGCCTCCGAGAGAAAGCAATGCGTGTGGGGCGACTTAGACTTTTTCGAGCCTCCGAGAGAAAGCAATGCGTGTGGGGCGACTTAGACTTTTTCGAGCCTCCGAGAGAAAGCAATGCGTGTGGGGCGACTTAGACTTTTTCGAGCCTCCGAGAGAAAGCAATGCGTGTGGGGCGACTTAGACTTTTTCGAGCCTCCGAGAGAAAGCAATGCGTGTGGGGCGACTTAGACTTTTTCGAGCCTCCGAGAGAAAGCAATGCGTGTGGGGCGACTTAGACTTTTTCGAGCCTCCGAGAGAAAGCAATGCGTGTGGGGCGACTTAGACTTTTTCGAGCCTCCGAGAGAAAGCAATGCGTGTGGGGCGACTTAGACTTTTTCGAGCCTCCGAGAGAAAGCAATGCGTGTGGGGCGACTTAGACTTTTTCGAGCCTCCGAGAGAAAGCAATGCGTGTGGGGCGACTTAGACTTTTTCGAGCCTCCGAGAGAAAGCAATGCGTGTGGGGCGACTTAGACTTTTTCGAGCCTCCGAGAGAAAGCAATGCGTGTGGGGCGACTTAGACTTTTTCGAGCCTCCGAGAGAAAGCAATGCGTGTGGGGCGACTTAGACTTTTTCGAGCCTCCGAGAGAAAGCAATGCGTGTGGGGCGACTTAGACTTTTTCGAGCCTCCGAGAGAAAGCAATGCGTGTGGGGCGACTTAGACTTTTTCGAGCCTCCGAGAGAAAGCAATGCGTGTGGGGCGACTTAGACTTTTTCGAGCCTCCGAGAGAAAGCAATGCGTGTGGGGCGACTTAGACTTTTTCGAGCCTCCGAGAGAAAGCAATGCGTGTGGGGCGACTTAGACTTTTTCGAGCCTCCGAGAGAAAGCAATGCGTGTGGGGCGACTTAGACTTTTTCGAGCCTCCGAGAGAAAGCAATGCGTGTGGGGCGACTTAGACTTTTTCGAGCCTCCGAGAGAAAGCAATGCGTGTGGGGCGACTTAGACTTTTTCGAGCCTCCGAGAGAAAGCAATGCGTGTGGGGCGACTTAGACTTTTTCGAGCCTCCGAGAGAAAGCAATGCGTGTGGGGCGACTTAGACTTTTTCGAGCCTCCGAGAGAAAGCAATGCGTGTGGGGCGACTTAGACTTTTTCGAGCCTCCGAGAGAAAGCAATGCGTGTGGGGCGACTTAGACTTTTTCGAGCCTCCGAGAGAAAGCAATGCGTGTGGGGCGACTTAGACTTTTTCGAGCCTCCGAGAGAAAGCAATGCGTGTGGGGCGACTTAGACTTTTTCGAGCCTCCGAGAGAAAGCAATGCGTGTGGGGCGACTTAGACTTTTTCGAGCCTCCGAGAGAAAGCAATGCGTGTGGGGCGACTTAGACTTTTTCGAGCCTCCGAGAGAAAGCAATGCGTGTGGGGCGACTTAGACTTTTTCGAGCCTCCGAGAGAAAGCAATGCGTGTGGGGCGACTTAGACTTTTTCGAGCCTCCGAGAGAAAGCAATGCGTGTGGGGCGACTTAGACTTTTTCGAGCCTCCGAGAGAAAGCAATGCGTGTGGGGCGACTTAGACTTTTTCGAGCCTCCGAGAGAAAGCAATGCGTGTGGGGCGACTTAGACTTTTTCGAGCCTCCGAGAGAAAGCAATGCGTGTGGGGCGACTTAGACTTTTTCGAGCCTCCGAGAGAAAGCAATGCGTGTGGGGCGACTTAGACTTTTTCGAGCCTCCGAGAGAAAGCAATGCGTGTGGGGCGACTTAGACTTTTTCGAGCCTCCGAGAGAAAGCAATGCGTGTGGGGCGACTTAGACTTTTTCGAGCCTCCGAGAGAAAGCAATGCGTGTGGGGCGACTTAGACTTTTTCGAGCCTCCGAGAGAAAGCAATGCGTGTGGGGCGACTTAGACTTTTTCGAGCCTCCGAGAGAAAGCAATGCGTGTGGGGCGACTTAGACTTTTTCGAGCCTCCGAGAGAAAGCAATGCGTGTGGGGCGACTTAGACTTTTTCGAGCCTCCGAGAGAAAGCAATGCGTGTGGGGCGACTTAGACTTTTTCGAGCCTCCGAGAGAAAGCAATGCGTGTGGGGCGACTTAGACTTTTTCGAGCCTCCGAGAGAAAGCAATGCGTGTGGGGCGACTTAGACTTTTTCGAGCCTCCGAGAGAAAGCAATGCGTGTGGGGCGACTTAGACTTTTTCGAGCCTCCGAGAGAAAGCAATGCGTGTGGGGCGACTTAGACTTTTTCGAGCCTCCGAGAGAAAGCAATGCGTGTGGGGCGACTTAGACTTTTTCGAGCCTCCGAGAGAAAGCAATGCGTGTGGGGCGACTTAGACTTTTTCGAGCCTCCGAGAGAAAGCAATGCGTGTGGGGCGACTTAGACTTTTTCGAGCCTCCGAGAGAAAGCAATGCGTGTGGGGCGACTTAGACTTTTTCGAGCCTCCGAGAGAAAGCAATGCGTGTGGGGCGACTTAGACTTTTTCGAGCCTCCGAGAGAAAGCAATGCGTGTGGGGCGACTTAGACTTTTTCGAGCCTCCGAGAGAAAGCAATGCGTGTGGGGCGACTTAGACTTTTTCGAGCCTCCGAGAGAAAGCAATGCGTGTGGGGCGACTTAGACTTTTTCGAGCCTCCGAGAGAAAGCAATGCGTGTGGGGCGACTTAGACTTTTTCGAGCCTCCGAGAGAAAGCAATGCGTGTGGGGCGACTTAGACTTTTTCGAGCCTCCGAGAGAAAGCAATGCGTGTGGGGCGACTTAGACTTTTTCGAGCCTCCGAGAGAAAGCAATGCGTGTGGGGCGACTTAGACTTTTTCGAGCCTCCGAGAGAAAGCAATGCGTGTGGGGCGACTTAGACTTTTTCGAGCCTCCGAGAGAAAGCAATGCGTGTGGGGCGACTTAGACTTTTTCGAGCCTCCGAGAGAAAGCAATGCGTGTGGGGCGACTTAGACTTTTTCGAGCCTCCGAGAGAAAGCAATGCGTGTGGGGCGACTTAGACTTTTTCGAGCCTCCGAGAGAAAGCAATGCGTGTGGGGCGACTTAGACTTTTTCGAGCCTCCGAGAGAAAGCAATGCGTGTGGGGCGACTTAGACTTTTTCGAGCCTCCGAGAGAAAGCAATGCGTGTGGGGCGACTTAGACTTTTTCGAGCCTCCGAGAGAAAGCAATGCGTGTGGGGCGACTTAGACTTTTTCGAGCCTCCGAGAGAAAGCAATGCGTGTGGGGCGACTTAGACTTTTTCGAGCCTCCGAGAGAAAGCAATGCGTGTGGGGCGACTTAGACTTTTTCGAGCCTCCGAGAGAAAGCAATGCGTGTGGGGCGACTTAGACTTTTTCGAGCCTCCGAGAGAAAGCAATGCGTGTGGGGCGACTTAGACTTTTTCGAGCCTCCGAGAGAAAGCAATGCGTGTGGGGCGACTTAGACTTTTTCGAGCCTCCGAGAGAAAGCAATGCGTGTGGGGCGACTTAGACTTTTTCGAGCCTCCGAGAGAAAGCAATGCGTGTGGGGCGACTTAGACTTTTTCGAGCCTCCGAGAGAAAGCAATGCGTGTGGGGCGACTTAGACTTTTTCGAGCCTCCGAGAGAAAGCAATGCGTGTGGGGCGACTTAGACTTTTTCGAGCCTCCGAGAGAAAGCAATGCGTGTGGGGCGACTTAGACTTTTTCGAGCCTCCGAGAGAAAGCAATGCGTGTGGGGCGACTTAGACTTTTTCGAGCCTCCGAGAGAAAGCAATGCGTGTGGGGCGACTTAGACTTTTTCGAGCCTCCGAGAGAAAGCAATGCGTGTGGGGCGACTTAGACTTTTTCGAGCCTCCGAGAGAAAGCAATGCGTGTGGGGCGACTTAGACTTTTTCGAGCCTCCGAGAGAAAGCAATGCGTGTGGGGCGACTTAGACTTTTTCGAGCCTCCGAGAGAAAGCAATGCGTGTGGGGCGACTTAGACTTTTTCGAGCCTCCGAGAGAAAGCAATGCGTGTGGGGCGACTTAGACTTTTTCGAGCCTCCGAGAGAAAGCAATGCGTGTGGGGCGACTTAGACTTTTTCGAGCCTCCGAGAGAAAGCAATGCGTGTGGGGCGACTTAGACTTTTTCGAGCCTCCGAGAGAAAGCAATGCGTGTGGGGCGACTTAGACTTTTTCGAGCCTCCGAGAGAAAGCAATGCGTGTGGGGCGACTTAGACTTTTTCGAGCCTCCGAGAGAAAGCAATGCGTGTGGGGCGACTTAGACTTTTTCGAGCCTCCGAGAGAAAGCAATGCGTGTGGGGCGACTTAGACTTTTTCGAGCCTCCGAGAGAAAGCAATGCGTGTGGGGCGACTTAGACTTTTTCGAGCCTCCGAGAGAAAGCAATGCGTGTGGGGCGACTTAGACTTTTTCGAGCCTCCGAGAGAAAGCAATGCGTGTGGGGCGACTTAGACTTTTTCGAGCCTCCGAGAGAAAGCAATGCGTGTGGGGCGACTTAGACTTTTTCGAGCCTCCGAGAGAAAGCAATGCGTGTGGGGCGACTTAGACTTTTTCGAGCCTCCGAGAGAAAGCAATGCGTGTGGGGCGACTTAGACTTTTTCGAGCCTCCGAGAGAAAGCAATGCGTGTGGGGCGACTTAGACTTTTTCGAGCCTCCGAGAGAAAGCAATGCGTGTGGGGCGACTTAGACTTTTTCGAGCCTCCGAGAGAAAGCAATGCGTGTGGGGCGACTTAGACTTTTTCGAGCCTCCGAGAGAAAGCAATGCGTGTGGGGCGACTTAGACTTTTTCGAGCCTCCGAGAGAAAGCAATGCGTGTGGGGCGACTTAGACTTTTTCGAGCCTCCGAGAGAAAGCAATGCGTGTGGGGCGACTTAGACTTTTTCGAGCCTCCGAGAGAAAGCAATGCGTGTGGGGCGACTTAGACTTTTTCGAGCCTCCGAGAGAAAGCAATGCGTGTGGGGCGACTTAGACTTTTTCGAGCCTCCGAGAGAAAGCAATGCGTGTGGGGCGACTTAGACTTTTTCGAGCCTCCGAGAGAAAGCAATGCGTGTGGGGCGACTTAGACTTTTTCGAGCCTCCGAGAGAAAGCAATGCGTGTGGGGCGACTTAGACTTTTTCGAGCCTCCGAGAGAAAGCAATGCGTGTGGGGCGACTTAGACTTTTTCGAGCCTCCGAGAGAAAGCAATGCGTGTGGGGCGACTTAGACTTTTTCGAGCCTCCGAGAGAAAGCAATGCGTGTGGGGCGACTTAGACTTTTTCGAGCCTCCGAGAGAAAGCAATGCGTGTGGGGCGACTTAGACTTTTTCGAGCCTCCGAGAGAAAGCAATGCGTGTGGGGCGACTTAGACTTTTTCGAGCCTCCGAGAGAAAGCAATGCGTGTGGGGCGACTTAGACTTTTTCGAGCCTCCGAGAGAAAGCAATGCGTGTGGGGCGACTTAGACTTTTTCGAGCCTCCGTGCTCGCACATCACTCATTGACGCTCGCACATCACTCATTTGAGCTCGCACATTGCTCATTCGTGCTCGCACATCACTCATTCGTGCTCGCACATCACTCATTGACGCTCGCACATCACTCATTGACGCTCGCATATCACTCATTCGTGCTCGCACATTACTCATTGACGCTCGCACATCACTCATTGACGCTCGCACTTCACTAATTGGATCTCGCGTATCACTCATTCGTTCTCGCACATCACTCATTGACGCTCGCACATCACTCATTGACGCTCGCACATCACTCATTTGAGCTCGCACATTGCTCATTCGTGCTCGCACATCACTCATTCGTGCTCGCACATCACTCATTGACGCTCGCACATCACTCATTCGTGCTCGGACATCACTCATTGACGCTCGCATATTACTCATTCTTGCTCGCACATCACTCATTCGTTCTCGCACATCACTCATTGACGCTCGCACATCACTCATTGACGCTCGCGTATCACTCATTCGTGTTCGCACATCACTCATAGACGCTCGCACATCACTCATTGACGCTCGCGTATCACTCATTCGTGCTCGCACATCACTCATTCGTGCTCGCACATTACTCATTGACGCTCGCATATTACTCATTGACGCTCGCACATCACTCATTCGTGCTCGCACATCACTCATTTGAGCTCGCACATTGCTCATTCGTGCTCGCACATCACTCATTCGTGCTCGCATATCTCTCATTCTTGCTATATAAATCTACATTATAACTGTCACTATCTACGACGAAATGTGATCACGTCAGGCGCGAAATATTATTACATAGGGATCGGTGCGAACGGCGGGAGCAGAAAATGATTAAATCAGTAAACTGAAACGTTTAGCTATCTATACGAAGATTGCTCGCATGCATTAACGAGATTCCCACTGTCCCTATCTACCATCTTCCGAACGGAAGAGCCCCGGGAGGGTCGCATTTCTGCCAGGGCAGTTGGGTGAACCCTGAGATTTCGGTATACTCATTCGTGCTCGCACATCACTCATTTGAGCTCGCACATTGCTCATTCGTGCTCGCACATCACTCATTCGTGCTCGCACATCACTCATTGACGCTCGCACATCACTCATTTGTGCTCGCGTATCACTCATTCGTGCTCGCACATCACTCATTCGTGCTCGCACATTACTCATTGACGCTCGCACATCACTCATTGACTCTCGCGTATCACTCATTCGTGTTCGCACATCACTCATAGACGCTCGCACATCACTCATTGACGCTCGCATATTACTCATTCGTGCTCGCACATCACTCATTGACGCTCGCACATCACTCATTTGTGCTCGCGTATCACTCATTCGTGCTCGCACATCACTCATTCGTGCTCGCACATTACTCATTGACGCTCGCATATTACTCATTGACGCTCGCACATCACTCATTGACGCTCGCACATCACTCATTGACGCTCGCACATCACTCATTTGTGCTCGCACATTGCTCATTCGTGCTCGCACATCACTCATTTGAGCTCGCACATTGCTCATTCGTGCTCGCACATCACTCATTCGTGCTCGCACATTGCTCATTCTTGCTCGCACATCACTCATTTGTGCTCGCGTATCACTCATTCGTGCTCGCACATTACTCATTGACGCTCGCACATCACTCATTGACGCTCGCACATTACTCATTGACGCTCGCATATTACTCATTCGTGCTCGCACATCACTCATTCGTTCTCGCACATCACTCATTGACGCTCGCACATCACTCATTGACGCTCGCGTATCACTCATTCGTGTTCGCACATCACTCATAGACGCTCGCACATCACTCATTGACGCTCGCGTATCACTCATTCGTGCTCGCACATCACTCATTCGTGCTCGCACATTACTCATTGACGCTCGCATATTACTCATTGACGCTCGCACATCACTCATTCGTGCTCGCATATCTCTCATTCTTGCTATATAAATCTACATTATAACTGTCACTATCTACGACGAAATGTGATCACGTCAGGCGCGAAATATTATTACATAGGGATCGGTGCGAACGGCGGGAGCAGAAAATGATTAAATCAGTAAACTGAAACGTTTAGCTATCTATACGAAGATTGCTCGCATGCATTAACGAGATTCCCACTGTCCCTATCTACCATCTTCCGAACGGAAGAGCCCCGGGAGGGTCGCATTTCTGCCAGGGCAGTTGGGTGAACCCTGAGATTTCGGTATACTCATTCGTGCTCGCACATCACTCATTTGAGCTCGCACATTGCTCATTCGTGCTCGCACATCACTCATTCGTGCTCGCACATCACTCATTGACGCTCGCACATCACTCATTTGTGCTCGCGTATCACTCATTCGTGCTCGCACATCACTCATTCGTGCTCGCACATTACTCATTGACGCTCGCACATCACTCATTGACTCTCGCGTATCACTCATTCGTGTTCGCACATCACTCATAGACGCTCGCACATCACTCATTGACGCTCGCATATTACTCATTCGTGCTCGCACATCACTCATTGACGCTCGCACATCACTCATTTGTGCTCGCGTATCACTCATTCGTGCTCGCACATCACTCATTCGTGCTCGCACATTACTCATTGACGCTCGCATATTACTCATTGACGCTCGCACATCACTCATTGACGCTCGCACATCACTCATTGACGCTCGCACATCACTCATTTGTGCTCGCACATTGCTCATTCGTGCTCGCACATCACTCATTTGAGCTCGCACATTGCTCATTCGTGCTCGCACATCACTCATTCGTGCTCGCACATTGCTCATTCTTGCTCGCACATCACTCATTTGTGCTCGCGTATCACTCATTCGTGCTCGCACATTACTCATTGACGCTCGCACATCACTCATTGACGCTCGCACATTACTCATTGACGCTCGCATATTACTCATTCGTGCTCGCACATCACTCATTCGTGCTCGCACATTACTCATTGACGCTCGCATATTACTCGTTGACGCTCGCACATCACTCATTGACGCTCGCACATCACTCATTTGTGCTCGCACATCACTCATTGACGCTCGCACATCACTCATTGACGCTCGCACATTGCTCATTCTTGCTCGCACATTGCTCATTCTTGCTCGCACATCACTCATTCGTGCTCGCACATTACTCATTGACGCTCGCATATTACTCATTCGTGCTCGCACATCACTCATTCGTGCTCGCACATCACTCATTCGTGCTCGCACATTACTCATTGACGCTCGCATATTACTCATTCGTGCTCGCACATCACTCATTCGTGCTCGCACATCACTCATTGACGCTCGCACATCACTCATTGACGCTCGCACATCACTCATTCGTGCTCGCACATTACTCATTGACGCTCGCACATCACTCATTCGTGCTCGCACATCACTCATTGACGCTCGCACATCACTCATTGACGCTCGCACAGCACTCATTCGTGCTCGCACATTGCTCATCGGCGTGTTCACTTCTGTCAGATGTTTAAGTATTGCAGTCCCGGGAAGGCAGGACACGAGTTTTGCGGGTTTTCTCCCATAAGCCGACGTGCTTAAGTCTATACGGCGCCGATGCCCCGGCGGGCGATTCGGTATATGTAAGAAAGGCTCGAGCGTCTACGGACATCGAGCCTTTATACGAAATATTGTTATTCACAGCATTACCGCGGGTCGGTGTCTTTGACCGAATGGCCCTTTAAGCGGTGCGCGCCCTAGGCGTTAACAGATCGTTACTCTTACTTGAGATTACGATAACTACCGAGCATCGACTCACTCCATTCCGAGCGAGAATACTGTATGCGTTATTTCACGCAAGGCGAATTTATTTCGCTGACCACGACGACTTGACTAATGTCTAACGTCGGGTGTGACTCTTCTTTTTACAAGAGAGACTGTTTGAACTTGAACGATAATACCCGCGGTCTCGCTACGTTAATTCATTACGGGCAGACGTAGCGTACCGTGACTCGCGCGCGCTTAGGTGCTTGCGAGGTGATTTTGAATGCGAAAATGTGCCCAAAGTGTCGCGTGTGTGACTCTCGTTCGTTCGTGCGGCGGGTTGGTCTACACGCGCGATACTTTGTGTGCTCGACGACTTGATCGTAAACGGAGTGTGTCGTCGGTCTTCCTTAGCGTTGATCGGCGTTCGACACGACCGCGTGCGTGAGTCGCTCGTGTCACACACGAGCTCTCGTGCGCGCAACTTTGTTGCGTTGTTACGACGAAGCTCCCTGGTTGATCCTGCCAGTAGTCATATGCTTGTCTCAAAGATTAAGCCATGCATGTCTCAGTGCATGCCGAATTAAGGTGAAACCGCGAATGGCTCATTAAATCAGTTATGGTTCCTTAGATCGTACCCACATTTACTTGGATAACTGTGGTAATTCTAGAGCTAATACATGCAAACCAGAGTTCCGACCAGAGATGGAAGGAACGCTTTTATTAGATCAAAACCAATCGGTGGCGGGTTC
>NW_022279874.1:87500-95000 GCF_009193385.2 Nasonia vitripennis
CAGCGGAACCGCATACAATTCGGGCCCTCGTAAGAGTGTTCGTCGGGGTAACCCAAAGTGACCTGGAGACGCCGTCGGGAGATCCGGGAAGAGTTTTCTTTTCTGTATAAGCGTTCGAGTTCCCTGGAAACCTCTAGCAGGGAGATAGGGTTTGGAACGCGAAGAGCACCGCAGTTGCGGCGGTGTCCGGATCTTCCCCTCGGACCTTGAAAATCCAGGAGAGGGCCACGTGGAGGTGTCGCGCCGGTTCGTACCCATATCCGCAGCAGGTCTCCAAGGTAAAGAGCCTCTAGTCGATAGACTAATGTAGGTAAGGGAAGTCGGCAAATTGGATCCGTAACTTCGGAATAAGGATTGGCTCTGAGGAGCGGGGCGCGTCGGGCTTGGTCGGGAAGTGGGTCTGGCTGACGTGCCGGGCCTGGGCGAGGTGAATGACCCTCCTTCACGGGGGGGTCGGGATCCGAGCTCGGTACCGTGCCTTGGCCTCCCGCGGATCTTCCTTGCTGCGAGGCTTTTGGGGCGGTTTACGCCGTCCTGATCGTTCTCTTCGGCCGCCATTCAACGCTCAGCTCAGAACTGGCACGGACTAGGGGAATCCGACTGTCTAATTAAAACAAAGCATTGCGATGGCCCTCGCGGGTGATGACGCAATGTGATTTCTGCCCAGTGCTCTGAATGTCAACGTGAAGAAATTCAAGCAAGCGCGGGTAAACGGCGGGAGTAACTATGACTCTCTTAAGGTAGCCAAATGCCTCGTCATCTAATTAGTGACGCGCATGAATGGATTAACGAGATCCCACTGTCCTATCTACCATCTAGCGAAACCACTGCCAAGGAACGGGCTTGGAAAATTAGCGGGGAAAGAAGACCCTGTGAGCTTGACTCTAGTCTGGCACTGTAAGGAGACATGAGAGGGTAGATAAGTGGGAGATGGCAACATCGCCGGTGAAATACCACTACTTCATCGTTTCTTTACTTACTCGGTTAGGCGGAGCGCGTGCGCCGTGGACTTTCATCCGGCTGTCCGGTGTTCTAGAGCCAAGCGTGTAAGAGTGGCGTGAGGCTTCGGCCGATCGTCGTTAATACCTCCCGCGTGATCCGATTCAGAGGACACTGCCAGGCGGGGGAGTTTGACTGGGGCGCGGTACATCTGTCAAAGAATAACGCAGGTGTCCTAAGGCCAGCTCAGCGGGACAGAAACCTCGCGTAGAGCAAAGGGCAAAAGCTGGCTTGATCTCGATGTTCAGTACGCATAGAGACTGCAGCGCAACCTATCGATCCTTTTGGCTTGAAAGGTTTTCAGCAAGAGGTGTCAGAAAGTTACCACAGGATAACTGGCTTGTGGCGTGAAGCGTTCGCCAGCGACGTCGCTTTTTGATCCTTCGATGTCAGCTCTTCCTATCATTTGCGAAGCCGTAGAATTCGCCAAGCGTCGGATTGTTCACCCGCCAACGGGAACGTGAGCTGGGTTTAGACCGTCGTGAGACAGGTTAGTTTTACTGATGACTCGTCGTTGCGATAGTAATCCTGCTCAATTACGGAAGGAACCGCAGGTTCGGACATTTAGTTCACGCACTCCGGTCAGGCGGCCGGTGGTTACCCCGAAGCCATCGCCGGATTATGCCTGAACCTAAGGCCGTATCCTTTCTAGTCAAAGGAGGCAACGATATCTCTAAGATCTCGTGAATTAGAAGGCTCAAAACAATGTGACACTACTAGGTGGCCGATCCACGGGTCGGCCATGCGACCTAGTGCCGTACGGAGTCCGCGGATCCTGCTTCCGGGATCTTACCGAGAACGCCAGGCCTGAAAACTCACCAGCAGTCGATCGCTTAAGGTATACCAAGTTCGATGTCGAGACTCGGAATCGTCTGTAGACGACTTAGATTCCTGGCGGGGTGTTGTACTCAGTAGAGCGGATTACGCTGCGATCTGTTGAGACTCAGCCCTTGGCCCGGGGATTCGTCTTGTCGGATGAACGAGACCCCAGCTGCAAAGAGCAGCAGCGGCGCTGGGAACGCGCTCTTCTCTGTGTGTTGTGCGAGACTCAGATTGCTCTCGGAGATTCGAGGTATTATCCAGGTGGAGCAGAATAGCATCCAGTGAGCGTCTTCACTGAAGGATAATGAGGAGAAAGAAAAAGCGCATACATTGTACTGCGGCGCGTATTTGTGTGTGTGCTTTAATGAAAGCAATGCGTGAAGGGGAAATTAGAAAGATTGGCTACGGTTAGAAAAACGAAGCCGTGACGGGCTTTTCGAACCTCCGAGGAAAGCAATGCGTGTGGGGCGACTTAGACTTTTTCGGGCCTCCGAGGAGAAAGCAATGCGTGTGGGCGGTAGACTTTTCAGGCCTCCGAGGAGAAGCAATGCGTGTGGGGCGACTTAGACTTTTCGAGCCTCGGAGAAGCAATGCGTGTGGGGCGACTGGGCTTTTCGAGCCTCCGAGGAAAGCAATGCGTGTGGAGCGACTTAGACTTTTTCGGCCTCGAGAGAAAGCAATGCGTGTGGGGCGGCTTAGACTTTTCGAGCCTCCGAGGAAAGCAATGCGTGTGGGGCGACTTAGACTTTATCGAGGCCTCGAGGAGAAAGCAATGCGTGTGGGGCGACTTAGACTTTCCGAGCCTCGAGAGAAAGCAATGCGTGTGGGGCGACTTAGACACCGAAAGGCCTCCGGGGAAGAAGCAATGCGTGTGGGGCGACTGGAGCTTTTTCAGGCCTCGAGAGAAACAATGCGTGTGGGGGCGACTTAGACTTTTCGAGCCTCCCGAGGAGAAAACGAATGCGTGTGGGGCGACTTAGACTTTCCGAGGCCTCGAGAAACGAAATGCGTGTCGGGCGGCTTAGACTTTTCCGGAGCCTCCGGGGAAAGCAATGCGTGGGGCGACTTAGGCTTTCAGGCCTCCGAGAAAGCAATGCATTATTAAGGGCGACTTAGACTTTTCGAGCCTCGGGGAGAAAGCACCAATGCGTGGGGCGACTTAGACTTTTCGAGCCTCCGAGGAAAGCAATGCGTGGGGCGACTTAGACTTTCCGGGCCTCCGAGGAGAAAGCAATGCGTGGGGCGACTTAGACTTTTTCGAGGCCTCCGAGGAGAAAGCAATGCGTGTGGGGCGACTTAGCTTTTTCGGGCCTCGAGGAAAGCAATGCGATGGGGCGACTTAGACTTTTTCGAACCTCCGAGGAAGCAATGCGTGTGGGGCGACTTAGACTTTCGAGCCTCCGTGCTCGCACATCACTCATTGACGCTCGCACATCACTCATTTGAGCTCGCACATTTGCTCATTCGTGCTCGCACATCCTCATTCGTGCTCGCACATCATATTGACGCTCGCACATCGCTCATTGACGCTCGCATATCACTCATTCGTGCTCGCACATTACTCATTGACGCTCGCACATCACTCATTGACGCTCGCACTTCACTAATTGGATCCTCGCGTATATCCCACTCGTTCGTTCTCGCACATCACTCGATGACGCTCACCCACATCACTCATTGACGCTCGCATCGCTCATTTGAGGCTCGCACATTTGCTCATTCGTGCTCGCACATCACTCATTCGTGCTCGCACATACTCATTGAAACGCTCGCACATCACTCATTCCGTGCTCGGGACATCGCTCATTGACGCTCGCATATTACTCATTCTTGCTCGCGCTGCTCATTCGTTCTCGCACATCACTCATTGACGCTCGCACATCACTCATTGACGCTCGCGTATCGCTCATTCATTGTTCGCACATCACTCATAGACGCTCGCACATCCTCATTGACGCTCGCGTATCACTCATTCGTGCTCGCACATCACTCATTCGTGCTGCCATTTACTCATTGACGCTCGCGCATATTACTCGGTGACGCTCGCACATCACTCATTCGTGCTCGCACATCACTCATTTGAGCTCGCACATTTGCTCATTCGTGCTCCTTTACATCACTCATTCGTGCTCCTTATCTCTCATTCTTGCTATATAAATCTACATTGCTGCTGTCACTATCTACGACGAAATGTATTGATCACGTCAGGCGCGAAATATTATTACATAGGGATCGAAGTGCGAACGGCGGGAACGAAAATGATTAAATCAGTAAACTGAAGCGTTTAGCTATCTATACGAAGATTGCTCCGCATGCATTAACAGGATTCCCTGTCCTATCTACCATCTTCCGAACGGAAGAGCCCCGGGAGGGTCGCATTTCTGCCAGGGCGGTTGGGTGAACCCTGGGATTTCCGGTATACTCATTCGTGCTCCGCACATCACTCATTTGAGCTCGCACATTTGCTCATTCGTGCTCGCACATCACTCGATTTCGATGCTCGCGCATCACTCATTGACGCTCGCACATCGCTTTCGGTTTATTGCTCGCGTATCACTCGATCGATGCTCGCACATCACTCATTCGTGCTCGCACATTACTCATTGACGCTCGCACATCACTCATTGACTCTCGCGTATCACTCATTCCGTGTTCGCGCATCACTCATAGACGCTTTCTTACATCACTCATTGACGCTCGCATATTACTCATTCGTGCTCGCACATCACTCATTGACGCTCGCATCGCTCATTTTGTGCTCGCGTAATATTCGTGCTCGCATCACTCATTCGTGCTCGCACATTGCTCGACTGACGCTCGCATATTACTCATTGACGCTCGCACATCACTCATTGACGCTCGCACGGCATCACTCAACGCACATCACTCATTTTATTGCTCCGCACATTGCTCATTCGTGCTCGCACATCACTCATTTGAGCTCGCATTTGCTCATTCGGCGCTCGCACATCACTCATTCGTGCTCGCACGTGCTCATTCGCCGCACATGCTCATTTGTGCTCGCGGTATCACTCATTCGTGCTCGCATTACTCATTGACGCTCGCACATCACTCCATTGACGCTCGCACATTACTCATTGACGCTCGCATATTGCTCATTCGTGCTCGCACATCACTCATTCGTTCTCGCACATCACTCATTTTGACTCGCGCATCACTCCATTGTCGTATGCTCATTCGTGTTCGCGCATCGCTCATAGACGCTCGCATCACTTTTGACGCTCGCGTATCGCCATTCGTGCTCGCACATCGCTCATTCGTGCTCGCACATTACTCATTGACGCTCGCATATTGCTCGGTTGACGCTCGCACATCACTCATTTCGTGCTCGCATCCATAGTTTGAGCTCGCACATTTATGCGTTCAGGCTCGCACATCATTCGTGCTCCGCATATCTCTCATTCTTGCTATATAAATCTACATTATAACTGTCACTATCTACGACGAAATGCTTGATCCACGTCAGGCGCGAAATATTATTACATAGGGATCAGTTGCGAACGGCGGGAACCCAGAAAATGATTAAATCAGTAAACAGAGCATTGCTATCTATGCGAAGATTGCTCGCGGCCATTGGCGAGATTCCGCTGTCCTATCTACCATCTTCCAGACAGGCCCGGGAGGGTCGCATTTCTGCCAGGGCAGTTGGGTGAACCTGAAGTTCGGTATATCATTCGATGCTCGCACATCACTCATTGAGCTCGCACATTTGCTCGATCGTGCTCGCCGCATCACTCATTCGTGCTCATACATCACTCATTGACGCTCGCGCATCACTCATTTGTGCTCGCGTATGCGCTCGTGGTAACCGCTGCATGCGCCGTGCTCGCACATTACTCATTGACGCTCGCACATCACTCATTGACTCTCGCGTATCACTCATTCGTGTTCGCACATCACTCATAGACGCTCGCACATCACTCATTGTGCATTTACTCATTCGATATCGCATCACTCATTGACATGCGTACTCATTTGTGCTCGCGTATCCACTCATTCGATGCTCTTACATCACTCAATTCGATGCTCGCACATTACTCATTGACGCTCGCATATTACTCATTGACGCTCGCATCACTCATTGACGCTCGCGCATCACTCCTGTGGCGCTCGCGCATGCTCATTTTATTGCTCGCACGGCTATGTTCGTGCTCGCGCATCACTCGGTATCTTTGCTCATTCGTGCTCGCACATCGCCTCATTCGTGCTCATTGCCATTCTTGCTCGCACATCACTCATTTTGTGCTCGCGTATCCTCATTCGTGTAACATTTACTCATTGACGCTCGCACATCACTCGGTGGCAACTCGCACGGTACTCATTGACGCTCGCATATTACTCATTCGTGCTCGCATCCTCATTCGATGCTCGCATTACTCATTGACGCTCGCATATTACTCGTTGACGCTCGCACATCGCTCGGTGACGCTCGCACATCACTCATTTTGTGCTCGCACATCGCTCATTATTATCGCACATCACTCGGTGACGCTCGCACATTGCTCATTTCTTGCTCACTTACATTACTCATTCTTGCTCGCACATCAACTCATTCGTGCTCGCACATCACTCATTGACGCTCGCACATCACTCATTTGAGCTCGCACATTGCTCATTCGTGCTCGCACATCACTCATTCGTGCTCGCACATCACTCATTGACGCTCGCACATCACTCATTGACGCTCGCATATCACTCATTCGTGCTCGCACATTACTCATTGACGCTCGCACATTACTCATTGACGCTCGCACATCACTCATTCGTGCTCGCACATCACTCATTGACGCTCGCACATCACTCATTGACGCTCGCACAGCACTCATTCGTGCTCGCACATTGCTCATCGGCGTGTTCACTTCTGTCAGATGTTTAAGTATTGCAGTCCCGGGAAGGCAGGACACGAGTTTTGCGGGTTTTCTCCCATAAGCCGACGTGCTTAAGTCTATACGGCGCCGATGCCCCGGCGGGCGATTCGGTATATGTAAGAAAGGCTCGAGCGTCTACGGACATCGAGCCTTTATACGAAATATTGTTATTCACAGCATTACCGCGGGTCGGTGTCTTTGACCGAATGGCCCTTTAAGCGGTGCGCGCCCTAGGCGTTAACAGATCGTTACTCTTACTTGAGATTACGATAACTACCGAGCATCGACTCACTCCATTCCGAGCGAGAATACTGTATGCGTTATTTCACGCAAGGCGAATTTATTTCGCTGACCACGACGACTTGACTAATGTCTAACGTCGGGTGTGACTCTTCTTTTTACAAGAGAGACTGTTTGAACTTGAACGATAATACCCGCGGTCTCGCTACGTTAATTCATTACGGGCAGACGTAGCGTACCGTGACTCGCGCGCGCTTAGGTGCTTGCGAGGTGATTTTGAATGCGAAAATGTGCCCAAAGTGTCGCGTGTGTGACTCTCGTTCGTTCGTGCGGCGGGTTGGTCTACACGCGCGATACTTTGTGTGCTCGACGACTTGATCGTAAACGGAGTGTGTCGTCGGTCTTCCTTAGCGTTGATCGGCGTTCGACACGACCGCGTGCGTGAGTCGCTCGTGTCACACACGAGCTCTCGTGCGCGCAACTTTGTTGCGTTGTTACGACGAAGCTCCCTGGTTGATCCTGCCAGTAGTCATATGCTTGTCTCAAAGAT
>NW_022279874.1:100000-105000 GCF_009193385.2 Nasonia vitripennis
AGTAGCAAATACTCCAGCGAGGCCCTGGAGGACTGACGTGGAGAAGGGTTTCGTGTGAACAGCCGTTGCACACGAGTCAGTCGATCCTAAGCCCTAGGAGAAATCCTATGTCGATGACGGTGTATGTTTCTAAAGTATTTTTGACTAAAGTGCACACCCGTCGGGCGAAAGGGAATCCGGTTCCTATTCCGGAACCCGGCAGCGGAACCGCATACAATTCGGGCCCTCGTAAGAGTGTTCGTCGGGGTAACCCAAAGTGACCTGGAGACGCCGTCGGGAGATCCGGGAAGAGTTTTCTTTTCTGTATAAGCGTTCGAGTTCCCTGGAAACCTCTAGCAGGGAGATAGGGTTTGGAACGCGAAGAGCACCGCAGTTGCGGCGGTGTCCGGATCTTCCCCTCGGACCTTGAAAATCCAGGAGAGGGCCACGTGGAGGTGTCGCGCCGGTTCGTACCCATATCCGCAGCAGGTCTCCAAGGTAAAGAGCCTCTAGTCGATAGACTAATGTAGGTAAGGGAAGTCGGCAAATTGGATCCGTAACTTCGGAATAAGGATTGGCTCTGAGGAGCGGGGCGCGTCGGGCTTGGTCGGGAAGTGGGTCTGGCTGACGTGCCGGGCCTGGGCGAGGTGAATGACCCTCCTTCACGGGGGGGTCGGGATCCGAGCTCGGTACCGTGCCTTGGCCTCCCGCGGATCTTCCTTGCTGCGAGGCTTTTGGGGCGGTTTACGCCGTCCTGATCGTTCTCTTCGGCCGCCATTCAACGCTCAGCTCAGAACTGGCACGGACTAGGGGAATCCGACTGTCTAATTAAAACAAAGCATTGCGATGGCCCTCGCGGGTGATGACGCAATGTGATTTCTGCCCAGTGCTCTGAATGTCAACGTGAAGAAATTCAAGCAAGCGCGGGTAAACGGCGGGAGTAACTATGACTCTCTTAAGGTAGCCAAATGCCTCGTCATCTAATTAGTGACGCGCATGAATGGATTAACGAGATTCCCACTGTCCCTATCTACCCCCCCTCACGATCACTGGCTTGTCGCGCCGAGGGGGCCCGAGTTCAGGAGTTTGCGCAAGCGAACTCCTGTTCCGCTAAAGTGATCCAAACCCAGGAAGTGGTGGAGGATCCGGTGCTTTGGCTAGCCGACCCCACTCTCAGGAACCGATCCGCGAAAGCGGAAAGGAGACCCTGAGAAGTGTGGGAACGCAAACCGAAGCGCCGGATCGGAAGCCACCGGGCTTGACAACCCCGGGGTTCCTAGTCCCAAGCGATGAGCGCCGTCGCTTGGCCCGTAAACCTTGCACCGTCTTCAACAACCTTCGCAGGGCGTGGCGTTGGTACGTTGGCGGTGTGGGGAGCGGGGGCTCGGCTTAACCGCCCGGCCGCGAGGTGGGGTCCTCTATAAAACCCCCCCAATCCTACGCTCAGGTGGGTGGCTATGGGATGAATGGCTCCTGGGTGAGGAGTCCCAAGCCCACCAACCCCCGTTGGCTGTGGCGGCTGACGGGATGTACTTGCCTTACCGGGGTAGGGCCGTAACCCCGGTGGACCTATAGACCGTGCCTAGAACTGAACGCCCCCCGTACGGGCTTGCCTTACAAGGGGGGCGGTACGAACTAGATGTCATGACAAATAAAAATCAAGCCTCGGATAAAATAAAGGAGGGTAAAGGAGGAAAGGAGAACGTGAGGAGGTCTAGGAGGAGGGTTTTCTCAGCTAGTTCCGCCTCATCGGGTGATCGAAACCGTACGCCCTATCGGGGACCCCGTTCACGATCTCAATCTCGATCGGGAACGGGTCTTCGAGATGAGCCGAGTGATGCTCTGGACCCAAAATCCAAAAAGGAGCATCAGAGAAGAGAGAAGGCACGAGAGAAGGACTTGAGAGATCAGGAGCTTGAGAGAGCCATTCTGAAGGAAAGGGGTATGGAAGCGGGTAAGGTAACGGAAGAAAGGGGTATGGAAACGGAGGAAGGGGTTATGGAAACGGAGGACATCCCCGAACCGACGGCGCAGCCGGAAAATGAGGTGATAGTGGAAGAAAAGGAAGAGTATGCTGTGAAGAACAAAAGAACGCTTAAACGGAAAACTGATGCGGAGGAAAAAAGACTGAGTGATGAAGATAAGAAGATGAAGAAAATGAAAAATAGACAAAAAAGGGCAGAAGCAAGAGCAGAAATAACGGCAAAACTGAAGGAGGAGGCAAAAGATAGACAGAGAAAGAAAGTAGACAAGAGGGACGAGAAAGAGAAATCCTTGCAACTCTTGAAGGAGCTGAAGGAAGCGACAGAGAAATTGGCCGGCATGAAAGATGTGAACCTGATCGAAACTGAGAGTGATGGAGAAAGTGAGGAGGAGGACGGCGAAGGAAGAGTGAAAGAGAGTGTGCATGCGAGTGCGCTCGAGACGGTGGGACAGCTGGCAAACGAGATTCGTCTGTTTATGCTGTCCCAACTGAATGTGAATAAATCTGTGTGTGTGACTGTGTTCGAAAAACTAGGGAAAATGGAGCAAATAATGAATGGTTTGGTATGCGAGAACGAAGGACTGAAAAGCAAGCTCGAATGTATGGGTGCGAAGGAAGGGGCGAATGCAAATGTTGGTGCGTCAAGTGCAAGTGCGGCAGTCCCGCGTGCTGCGCCTGCTACTCCAGCAGTAAGGCCAAGCTACGCGGTGATTGTAAGGGGGAAAGAGAATGAAAGCAGCGATATGGTACGAAAGAAGATTGTGGATGAAGTCAGTAAGAACGTAGATGTAAGGGTGAAAGCTGTGAGAAAGGTAAGAGATGGTGTGGTTGTCGAAACGGTGAGTGTTAATGAATGCAATAGGTTGTTGAATGAGAAGCAGTTTGAGAGAGTGGGTTTGCAGGTCACTGAGGCCAGGAGGTTTGGTCCAAAGGTCATATTATATGATGTACCATGTAGCATGACGGATGAGACCCTCCTGACTGAGGTGTACCAGAAAAATATGGATGGATGTGTAAGTGAACGCGACTTTCATGAGAGTGTGAAAGTACTGTTCAGAAGTGGAAAGAAGGGTATGGATGTGAGTAATGTTATACTGGAAGTCAGTCCACGAGTGAAAATGAGATTGCTAGGTCAGAGTAGAGTGTATGTGAAATGGATGTCTTTTAGAGTGAATGAGTTTGAAAGAATTAACAGGTGTTTCAATTGCTTCGACTTTGGGCACGTGGCCAGACAATGTAAGAGAGAAAGAGTATGTGTGAGATGTTGTAAGAGTGGACATGTGGGAAGTGAGTGTAGAGAGCAGTTCAATTGCGGTAACTGCGCGAGGAGAGGTATGCCTGCAGGTCATCCCGTGACATCGTCGGAGTGTCCAGGATACAAAATGCGACTGAGGTGGCAAAAAGAAAGGACACTCCAAGATGGCGAATAGAGAAGCGCGGTTTCTGCAGCTGAACTGCCAGCGTAGTATGAATGTGATGAGTGACCTGAGTGAGTGTATTGTGAATGAGGGAATAGATGTATGTCTGCTCCAGGAACCATACTTTGCCCACGGTAAGGTATGTGGCCTTCCATCGGGCATGAGGGTCTTTTGGAGTAGAAGCGGATTGTCTGCAATTGTTGTGAATGACCTAAATTGTGTGTGTATGTTGATTGAGGAACTGGTGAGTGAGAATAGTGTGTGCGTGAGTGTGAAAGGGGAATATGGGGAGATCTTTATGATCTCTCTATATAGCAAATATGATGGTGAAATTGAAAATGATATTGAGTACCTGGAAAAAGTGTTTGAGTGTCTGAGAGGCAAACGGGTGTTGGTTTGTATGGACGCGAATGCCTCGAGTGAACTGTGGTTTAGCAAAGGTGTGTACGTGGGCAAGCCGAGAGGGAACAGAGGGGAAAAACTGTGCGAATGGATTGCTGGATCTGAATGGAGTGTGGATCTGCTAAATGAGCCGAGTGAATGGTATACGTTCGATGGGCCCAGGGGGCAGAGTGATATAGATATCACTCTGGCCGGGGGCTTTGAGAACGAGTGTGAATTTACATGGAGTGTGATGTGTGAATGGAGCCTGAGTGACCACAACCCCATTATGATTCGCATGAGGATGAATGGTGGGAGGGAGAATGAAGCGAACGTGGATTTGAGATGGCGTATGAAAACAAATAAATGGTCTAAGTATACGAAAAGGTTGAGAGAAATAGCGTATGAATTTGGATACGGCGAATATGTGGAACTGTGTGCGAGGGAAAAAGTCAAAAAAATGGATGAATGGATTACCAGAGTAAATGATGAGTGCTTTGAAAGAGTGAGTGTGCATAATAATAAGGTTGTGTGGTGGAACAAGGAGCTGGAGAGAATGAAAAAGAATGTGTGTAAACTGAGAAAAACTTATCAGAAGATGCGTTGTAAGAATGATGAGCGTATGGAGGAATCAAGGAATGAATGGAAAAAGTGTGAAACACAGTATGCAAGAAAGTTAAAGGAAGAGAAAAATGATGACTGGAAGAAGTACATGAGCACCAAAGGGAACCAGAAACCCTGGAAAGCCAGAAATATTTGCATTGGAAAGAGGAGGGAGGAGCTCGCGAGTTTGAGGAAGGCTGGTGGAGGTCTCACGACGTCGTGGGCTGAAACAGCCGACCTTCTTCTTAATGAGTTCTTCCCTCCGGATGATGGGGTCCCGGCCCCTGAAGTGCAGGAATTGTTTTTGGACGTGAATGATCGAGAGTATGAATGGAATGAAATAAGTATGGCTGTGAAGAAAATGAATATGAGGAAATCCCCGGGTATGGATGGTATTATGAACGAAATGATTTTGAGAGTACATCGAGCAATTCCTGGATTTATGAAAGAGATGTATGATTCTTGCCTGCGTGAAAGTTATTTCCCGAATGAATGGAAGAGAGCAAAAGTGGTTGTTTTACTAAAAAGTGTGGACAAGGATAAAGCTTCCCCCAGGTCCTACAGACCAATAAGTCTTTTGCCGGGCCTGGGAAAAGTGCTAGAGCGAATGATGGTAGAGAGGTTGACGAAGATAG
>NW_022279874.1:110000-117500 GCF_009193385.2 Nasonia vitripennis
CTTAGACTTTTTCGAGCCTCCGAGAGAAAGCAATGCGTGTGGGGCGACTTAGACTTTTTCGAGCCTCCGAGAGAAAGCAATGCGTGTGGGGCGACTTAGACTTTTTCGAGCCTCCGAGAGAAAGCAATGCGTGTGGGGCGACTTAGACTTTTTCGAGCCTCCGAGAGAAAGCAATGCGTGTGGGGCGACTTAGACTTTTTCGAGCCTCCGAGAGAAAGCAATGCGTGTGGGGCGACTTAGACTTTTTCGAGCCTCCGAGAGAAAGCAATGCGTGTGGGGCGACTTAGACTTTTTCGAGCCTCCGAGAGAAAGCAATGCGTGTGGGGCGACTTAGACTTTTTCGAGCCTCCGAGAGAAAGCAATGCGTGTGGGGCGACTTAGACTTTTCGAGCCTCCGAGAGAAAGCAATGCGTGTGGGGCGACTTAGACTTTTTCGAGCCTCCGAGAGAAAGCAATGCGTGTGGGGCGACTTAGACTTTTTCGAGCCTCCGAGAGAAAGCAATGCGTGTGGGGCGACTTAGACTTTTTCGAGCCTCCGAGAGAAAGCAATGCGTGTGGGGCGACTTAGACTTTTTCGAGCCTCCGAGAGAAAGCAATGCGTGTGGGGCGACTTAGACTTTTTCGAGCCTCCGAGAGAAAGCAATGCGTGTGGGGCGACTTAGACTTTTTCGAGCCTCCGAGAGAAAGCAATGCGTGTGGGGCGACTTAGACTTTTTCGAGCCTCCGAGAGAAAGCAATGCGTGTGGGGCGACTTAGACTTTTTCGAGCCTCCGAGAGAAAGCAATGCGTGTGGGGCGACTTAGACTTTTTCGAGCCTCCGAGAGAAAGCAATGCGTGTGGGGCGACTTAGACTTTTTCGAGCCTCCGAGAGAAAGCAATGCGTGTGGGGCGACTTAGACTTTTTCGAGCCTCCGAGAGAAAGCAATGCGTGTGGGGCGACTTAGACTTTTTCGAGCCTCCGAGAGAAAGCAATGCGTGTGGGGCGACTTAGACTTTTTCGAGCCTCCGAGAGAAAGCAATGCGTGTGGGGCGACTTAGACTTTTTCGAGCCTCCGAGAGAAAGCAATGCGTGTGGGGCGACTTAGACTTTTTCGAGCCTCCGAGAGAAAGCAATGCGTGTGGGGCGACTTAGACTTTTTCGAGCCTCCGAGAGAAAGCAATGCGTGTGGGGCGACTTAGACTTTTTCGAGCCTCCGAGAGAAAGCAATGCGTGTGGGGCGACTTAGACTTTTTCGAGCCTCCGAGAGAAAGCAATGCGTGTGGGGCGACTTAGACTTTTTCGAGCCTCCGAGAGAAAGCAATGCGTGTGGGGCGACTTAGACTTTTTCGAGCCTCCGAGAGAAAGCAATGCGTGTGGGGCGACTTAGACTTTTTCGAGCCTCCGAGAGAAAGCAATGCGTGTGGGGCGACTTAGACTTTTTCGAGCCTCCGAGAGAAAGCAATGCGTGTGGGGCGACTTTTTCGAGCCTCGAGAGAGCTGTGGGGCGACTTAGACTTTTTCGAGCCTCCGAGAGAAAGCAATGCGTGTGGGGCGACTTAGACTTTTTCGAGCCTCCGAGAGAAAGCAATGCGTGTGGGGCGACTTAGACTTTTTCGAGCCTCCGAGAGAAAGCAATGCGTGTGGGGCGACTTAGACTTTTTCGAGCCTCCGAGAGAAAGCAATGCGTGTGGGGCGACTTAGACTTTTTCGAGCCTCCGAGAGAAAGCAATGCGTGTGGGGCGACTTAGACTTTTTCGAGCCTCCGAGAGAAAGCAATGCGTGTGGGGCGACTTAGACTTTTTCGAGCCTCCGAGAGAAAGCAATGCGTGTGGGGCGACTTAGACTTTTTCGAGCCTCCGAGAGAAAGCAATGCGTGTGGGGCGACTTAGACTTTTTCGAGCCTCCGAGAGAAAGCAATGCGTGTGGGGCGACTTAGACTTTTTCGAGCCTCCGAGAGAAAGCAATGCGTGTGGGGCGACTTAGACTTTTTCGAGCCTCCGAGAGAAAGCAATGCGTGTGGGGCGACTTAGACTTTTTCGAGCCTCCGAGAGAAAGCAATGCGTGTGGGGCGACTTAGACTTTTTCGAGCCTCCGAGAGAAAGCAATGCGTGTGGGGCGACTTAGACTTTTTCGAGCCTCCGAGAGAAAGCAATGCGTGTGGGGCGACTTAGACTTTTTCGAGCCTCCGAGAGAAAGCAATGCGTGTGGGGCGACTTAGACTTTTTCGAGCCTCCGAGAGAAAGCAATGCGTGTGGGGCGACTTAGACTTTTTCGAGCCTCCGAGAGAAAGCAATGCGTGTGGGGCGACTTAGACTTTTTCGAGCCTCCGAGAGAAAGCAATGCGTGTGGGGCGACTTAGACTTTTTCGAGCCTCCGAGAGAAAGCAATGCGTGTGGGGCGACTTAGACTTTTTCGAGCCTCCGAGAGAAAGCAATGCGTGTGGGGCGACTTAGACTTTTTCGAGCCTCCGAGAGAAAGCAATGCGTGTGGGGCGACTTAGACTTTTTCGAGCCTCCGAGAGAAAGCAATGCGTGTGGGGCGACTTAGACTTTTTCGAGCCTCCGAGAGAAAGCAATGCGTGTGGGGCGACTTAGACTTTTTCGAGCCTCCGAGAGAAAGCAATGCGTGTGGGGCGACTTAGACTTTTTCGAGCCTCGAGAGAAAGCAATGCGTGTGGGGCGACTTAGACTTTTCGAGCCTCCGAGAGAAAGCAATGCGTGTGGGGCGACTTAGACTTTTTCGAGCCTCCGAGAGAAAGCAATGCGTGTGGGGCGACTTAGACTTTTTCGAGCCTCCGAGAGAAAGCAATGCGTGTGGGGCGACTTAGACTTTTTCGAGCCTCCGAGAGAAAGCAATGCGTGTGGGGCGACTTAGACTTTTTCGAGCCTCCGAGAGAAAGCAATGCGTGTGGGGCGACTTAGACTTTTTCGAGCCTCCGAGAGAAAGCAATGCGTGTGGGGCGACTTAGACTTTTTCGAGCCTCCGAGAGAAAGCAATGCGTGTGGGGCGACTTAGACTTTTTCGAGCCTCCGAGAGAAAGCAATGCGTGTGGGGCGACTTAGACTTTTTCGAGCCTCCGTGCTCGCACATCACTCATTGACGCTCGCACATCACTCATTTGAGCTCGCACATTGCTCATTCGTGCTCGCACATCACTCATTCGTGCTCGCACATCACTCATTGACGCTCGCACATCACTCATTGACGCTCGCATATCACTCATTCGTGCTCGCACATTACTCATTGACGCTCGCACATCACTCATTGACGCTCGCACTTCACTAATTGGATCTCGCGTATCACTCATTCGTTCTCGCACATCACTCATTGACGCTCGCACATCACTCATTGACGCTCGCACATCACTCATTTGAGCTCGCACATTGCTCATTCGTGCTCGCACATCACTCATTCGTGCTCGCACATCACTCATTGACGCTCGCACATCACTCATTCGTGCTCGACATCACTCATTGACGCTCGCATATTACTCATTCTTGCTCGCACATCACTCATTCGTTCTCGCACATCACTCATTGACGCTCGCACATCACTCATTGACGCTCGCGTATCACTCATTCGTGTTCGCACATCACTCATAGACGCTCGCACATCACTCATTGACGCTCGCGTATCACTCATTCGTGCTCGCACATCACTCATTCGTGCTCGCACATTACTCATTGACGCTCGCATATTACTCATTGACGCTCGCACATCACTCATTCGTGCTCGCACATCACTCATTTGAGCTCGCACATTGCTCATTCGTGCTCGCACATCACTCATTCGTGCTCGCATATCTCTCATTCTTGCTATATAAATCTACATTATAACTGTCACTATCTACGACGAAATGTGATCACGTCAGGCGCGAAATATTATTACATAGGGATCGGTGCGAACGGCGGGAGCAGAAAATGATTAAATCAGTAAACTGAAACGTTTAGCTATCTATACGAAGATTGCTCGCATGCATTAACGAGATTCCCACTGTCCCTATCTACCATCTTCCGAACGGAAGAGCCCCGGGAGGGTCGCATTTCTGCCAGGGCAGTTGGGTGAACCCTGAGATTTCGGTATACTCATTCGTGCTCGCACATCACTCATTTGAGCTCGCACATTGCTCATTCGTGCTCGCACATCACTCATTCGTGCTCGCACATCACTCATTGACGCTCGCACATCACTCATTTGTGCTCGCGTATCACTCATTCGTGCTCGCACATCACTCATTCGTGCTCGCACATTACTCATTGACGCTCGCACATCACTCATTGACTCTCGCGTATCACTCATTCGTGTTCGCACATCACTCATAGACGCTCGCACATCACTCATTGACGCTCGCATATTACTCATTCGTGCTCGCACATCACTCATTGACGCTCGCACATCACTCATTTGTGCTCGCGTATCACTCATTCGTGCTCGCACATCACTCATTCGTGCTCGCACATTACTCATTGACGCTCGCATATTACTCATTGACGCTCGCACATCACTCATTGACGCTCGCACATCACTCATTGACGCTCGCACATCACTCATTTGTGCTCGCACATTGCTCATTCGTGCTCGCACATCACTCATTTGAGCTCGCACATTGCTCATTCGTGCTCGCACATCACTCATTCGTGCTCGCACATTGCTCATTCTTGCTCGCACATCACTCATTTGTGCTCGCGTATCACTCATTCGTGCTCGCACATTACTCATTGACGCTCGCACATCACTCATTGACGCTCGCACATTACTCATTGACGCTCGCATATTACTCATTCGTGCTCGCACATCACTCATTCGTTCTCGCACATCACTCATTGACGCTCGCACATCACTCATTGACGCTCGCGTATCACTCATTCGTGCTCGCACATACTCATTGACGCTCGCACATCACTCATTGACGCTCGCACATCACTCATTCGTGCTCGCACATCTCATTCGCTCGCATATCATGCTCCACTCATTCGTGCTCGCACATTCACTCCATATCTTGACGCTCGCACATCACTCATTGACGCTCGCACATCACTCATTGACGCTCGCACATTACTCATTCGTGCTCGCACATCACTCATTCGCTCGCCTCATCCTCGCACATCACTCATCTGCTCGCACATTACTCATTGACGCTCGCATAATCATTCTGTCCACACCATTCGTTCTCGCACATCACTCATGACGCTCGCACATCACTCATTGACGCTCGCGTATCACTCATCGTGTCGCACATCACTCATGACGCTCGCACATCACTCATTGACGCTCGCGTATCACTCATTCGTCCGTGGCTCGCACATTACTCATTGACGCTCGCATATTACTCATTGACGCTCGCACATCACTCATTCGTGCTCGCACATCACTCATTTGAGCTCGCACATTGCTCATTCGTGCTCGCACATCACTCATTCGTGCTCGCATATCTCTCATTCTTGCTATATAAATCTACATTATAACTGTCACTATCTACGACGAAATGTGATCACGTCAGGCGCGAAATATTATTACATAGGGATCGGTGCGAACGGCGGGAGCAGAAAATGATTAAATCAGTAAACTGAAACGTTTAGCTATCTATACGAAGATTGCTCGCATGCATTAACGAGATTCCCACTGTCCCTATCTACCATCTTCCGAACGGAAGAGCCCCGGGAGGGTCGCATTTCTGCCAGGGCAGTTGGGTGAACCCTGAGATTTCGGTATACTCATTCGTGCTCGCACATCACTCATTTGAGCTCGCACATTGCTCATTCGTGCTCGCACATCACTCATTCGTGCTCGCACATCACTCATTGACGCTCGCACATCACTCATTTGTGCTCGCGTATCACTCATTCGTGCTCGCACATCACTCATTCGTGCTCGCACATTACTCATTGACGCTCGCACATCACTCATTGACTCTCGCGTATCACTCATTCGTGTTCGCACATCACTCATAGACGCTCGCACATCACTCATTGACGCTCGCATATTACTCATTCGTGCTCGCACATCACTCATTGACGCTCGCACATCACTCATTTGTGCTCGCGTATCACTCATTCGTGCTCGCACATCACTCATTCGTGCTCGCACATTACTCATTGACGCTCGCATATTACTCATTGACGCTCGCACATCACTCATTGACGCTCGCACATCACTCATTGACGCTCGCACATCACTCATTTGTGCTCGCACATTGCTCATTCGTGCTCGCACATCACTCATTTGAGCTCGCACATTGCTCATTCGTGCTCGCACATCACTCATTCGTGCTCGCACATTGCTCATTCTTGCTCGCACATCACTCATTTGTGCTCGCGTATCACTCATTCGTGCTCGCACATTACTCATTGACGCTCGCACATCACTCATTGACGCTCGCACATTACTCATTGACGCTCGCATATTACTCATTCGTGCTCGCACATCACTCATTCGTTCTCGCACATCACTCATTGACGCTCGCACATCACTCATTGACGCTCGCGTATCACTCATTCGTGTTCGCACATCACTCATAGACGCTCGCACATCACTCATTGACGCTCGCGTATCACTCATTCGTGCTCGCACATCACTCATTCGTGCTCGCACATTACTCATTGACGCTCGCATATTACTCATTGACGCTCGCACATCACTCATTCGTGCTCGCACATCACTCATTTGAGCTCGCACATTGCTCATTCGTGCTCGCACATCACTCATTCGTGCTCGCATATCTCTCATTCTTGCTATATAAATCTACATTATAACTGTCACTATCTACGACGAAATGTGATCACGTCAGGCGCGAAATATTATTACATAGGGATCGGTGCGAACGGCGGGAGCAGAAAATGATTAAATCAGTAAACTGAAACGTTTAGCTATCTATACGAAGATTGCTCGCATGCATTAACGAGATTCCCACTGTCCCTATCTACCATCTTCCGAACGGAAGAGCCCCGGGAGGGTCGCATTTCTGCCAGGGCAGTTGGGTGAACCCTGAGATTTCGGTATACTCATTCGTGCTCGCACATCACTCATTTGAGCTCGCACATTGCTCATTCGTGCTCGCACATCACTCATTCGTGCTCGCACATCACTCATTGACGCTCGCACATCACTCATTTGTGCTCGCGTATCACTCATTCGTGCTCGCACATCACTCATTCGTGCTCGCACATTACTCATTGACGCTCGCACATCACTCATTGACTCTCGCGTATCACTCATTCGTGTTCGCACATCACTCATAGACGCTCGCACATCACTCATTGACGCTCGCATATTACTCATTCGTGCTCGCACATCACTCATTGACGCTCGCACATCACTCATTTGTGCTCGCGTATCACTCATTCGTGCTCGCACATCACTCATTCGTGCTCGCACATTACTCATTGACGCTCGCATATTACTCATTGACGCTCGCACATCACTCATTGACGCTCGCACATCACTCATTGACGCTCGCACATCACTCATTTGTGCTCGCACATTGCTCATTCGTGCTCGCACATCACTCATTTGAGCTCGCA